>NC_051848.1:83750259-83762536 GCF_002237135.1 Teleopsis dalmanni
GATATAGATATAGATATAGATATAGATATAGATATAGATATAGATATAGATATAGATATAGATATAGATATATATATAGAGCGCCAGCAAGCATACCTCTTAAGTGGTGCGGAAAATGTTTATATATTTAGTATTTCTTCAAACACTACGCGATGAAATTGATCCTTATTGTTTGCAATGTTATTATTAACTAGTAAAGAATTTCTTGAATTTCATATACAAAAATATTTCACCTTACTGAAAGGATTGCTTAAAACTACAAAAAATATGTGGTAGTAAACAGCATATACATTTTTACGATTTTCTATATGGAAAAAATTTGATATACTTTTTTTGAATTTTAAAAAATTATATTAATATTTATCTTTTTAAAACAAAATATTAAAACAATGCAACCTAATACTCGAAATGTATGAAGACATACTAACTTTTCCATTAGAGGCTAACTTTTCCTATAAATGTATTTTTCTATCAGCATATATATAAATATAGTACGTATATGTGCAACATGATAAGAAGAACTTTTATTCAATAACTACGATACAATTTTTTTAACTTTATTAAAACACATCAATAATAGCTATTATATACTTACTTTTGATTTTAGTTTACCAATTCTTCATTTATATTGGATTTATATAACCCATTTAAAATTTTTATATAAATTAAAGTAAAACTGATATAAAAAATCAGTCCTATATTTGCTCGTTATAATCGTATTAATATATACAATGGATTTTCCAAGTTGCGATACTACACAAAGAGGTACAATTATTCAAAATTTCCTCTCAGTTTCTTTTCTTTATCTTCTTTGACATTACACAAAGAGGCACAATTATTCAAAATTTCCTCTCAGTTTCTTTTCATTATCTTCTTTGTATTATGTTATAGTATTATATTGCATTTCATATATTATATTATAGCTGTCTTTGTCAGCACTTCTTTGTTTTGTTTAGATATGCACAAAAGCGCACTGTTCTTCTTGTTTGTCTCTTTTTACTTTGAACTTTAAATGTTGATCTGCTATCTCTGTCAGCTGTTTGAGAGTTTTAATAGAATAAATAGAGGAAAAAGAAAACAAAAATCCGAAAGAGCCCGCGCTATTTTTAAATTAATAATGCACTTTTCATGTTTGGAATCGTGTTTTATTGAAAATTGTTTTCTTTTCTGTGTTTTTATAATAATAATAATAAGGTTGATCTTATAAAAATACTTATTACAAATACGTAATTTCAGGACTGTAAATTTTAACTTTGAAAACGTGTCCACTCACTAGAAATATATCACAGAAAAAAAAAATATATAAATGATACATTAAATCATTTGTACATATACATTTTATATAACAATTACAAATGCAATAAATGAAAGCAAAGATTTTATTAAATAATTACTTTCCCTGCGCGATGGTTAACATCTCAGCTGTTGTTTGTTTACATTTCACAAATGAAGCATAAGACAAATATTTCAGGTTTTGATAATTTCCCTTGTGGGAAATCCATTTTTAAGTATTGCATTTGACATATTTCACATTAAATGAGCTGATTTATTGATAATGAGCTCATTTATATGAAAGTAATTTCTACGGTAAAACGTCTTTATCAGTAGCTATAATGAGCAAAACCACATACATTAGACGATTTGAAAGTGCTATAACCATCTGAGAGATGAAAAACCGTCAGTGGAAATTTCGACACAAATTCGAGTTATCTGACAAGAATGGTTTGTAAAAAAAAATTTTAAACAAAGTTTCTCAAATTTAAAATTGTGCAAAATATATACATTAAAAATATAGAAAAGTATAAGAATTCATGAAAAATGAATTATTAATGAGCACATTTCATTTATTAACTTGTTTGATGCTAATATAGCATTGACATTGGCCTTAAATTACTGGTTGACATTAGGTCTTTTCCACGAACTATTTGTAGTAACTTTGAGTGACACTGTATATACACAAGTGCGTTCCTCCTGCAAATTTTAGAATAAATGAGACCATCTGAGAGAGCGTAACATTTGCAGCAGTTCTTTAGGAGACAAATGTCGCTAAGCACTAGTACACGAAGTAGTCCAAAGAAATTAGTGAAATAAGTGGTCCGTAGGGATAAGTAAAATTTCTACGTAGAATATATAAATCTATATATTTTCAATTTATAAATTTATATATTTCAATACTTTTTTCGTACACAATTTAATATTGCATTCTATTATATTTAAACATGAGAGAACAAAAAACAAATGAGAAATAAAGAAATTCAACGACATATTAGAGTCATTTATTTTGGAACTAATGCCTATCCTGACCCCTAATAATGCAATGATTCACCAGTTCAAACAAAAATCCAATACTTATGCTTGTTGTGTATAAACAAATTGAGATCAATATGTTTCGTTCTCTTGTTTTTAATATTATGCCTCTTCCACAATAGAGCTTTGATTTGCGATAGAGCGAATATGTAAAACCATACAACAATATGCTTAGTGGACTGTGAACCTATGAATGAAGAAGATCAAGTAATGTTAACAGATATCGATTTTAAATATGTTGATCTTACTTTCGATAGACATCGCCTTTACTGCTTATTTATTGCAAATAATTTTAAAAATATAATACAAAAATTTGTTAGAAACAAAAGTACAAAAATTAAGTGTTCTTCGATCTAAGGTTTATTTGGAACAGAAAGTTATTTTACATAACAGCCACTATTCTTTTTAAGAGATGGTACATTCACAATAATGCTGAAAATGTTTAATTTGTTTTACTTTAACAAAATTTGTGAAATAACATTATATAATAATATCTAGAATTAATAACAGAACGATATATATAAGTCATTAAAACACGCTGCGATAAATACGAGTGAATGTGTCCAAACTCCATTTAAGTGTCAAATTCAGTTAAAATAAAAGCGTAAAAATCAACATTCTTTTTTCATTAAAGACAAAGTTGCAACATCATCTATAGATCATCAGTTAAGTCCCTAGACGACCTACAACACAATCAGCTTGAAAGTGATTTATTATTATAAATATATTTAATATATATATATATACACATATATTAAACTAATTATACATGTAATTATTCAAACAACAAAACGCAATATTTCTTGATATTTTTATTAAACTTCAAGCTTTTATAAAATAAAGATAAATAAATAAAATGTAGTCATTATGAATTTATGTTTTACCTTAACTTTGCAAACTTATCAAACTTATTAAACTTTTATTTTTCTTCTTCTCTCCTTTTATATCTTTCTTTTCTTCTTAACTAGCTTTCATTTCAATCTTTGCTCTCATATCAATCTGTGCTTTTATTTCACTGCCTTATCTCCCCTACCAGGTAGGTAGGTAGGTAGGTAGGTAGGTAGGTCCCCTACCACACTACTTTATCTATATATATATAATAATATATAAAATGCACGTTTTATTTATTATTTCCCAAATCAAGAACTAGTTAATACATTACTGCTGCAGTGTACAGTGCGGGTACTATTTACACCATTCGACCCATTATGAACTAGTACAAAGACCAGTTCCGAGGTATATCATACGGGAACAATTCACACCGACAATGACAACTCAATGTGATATCCACCAGTTGAGCCCACGTAAAGTGGATTATGAAGCGACTAGTACAATGCACCTTGGAACTACTGAATTCACTAGTTCAGAACTAGTCACAGACCCTCCTGGGATTCATGTCAAAATTTGAAAAAGCTACACAGACTTTATGTTACTTATACATTTTATTTCAAGTAAAATTTGTGTTGATGTGTGTATCAGCTGTTTTGGTTTGAACTTAAATTTTTGTATGGTTTATTTGCGCGCCACTGGTGGTCTCGCCAAATTTTACTCGAAGCTGTTCAATGAAACTCTGTGTAAGGAACGTAATTTGGCACTTTATTTGTGTTACGCTCTTTGTTTGTACTTTACTTGTGTTTTACTTGAGTTTTACTACAAGTAGCTCGTGGAACAGACCTACGAACAGGGTAACAAAATAAAATAAAAAAAGAGACAGCAAATATGAATCACATATAATAAAATAAAATTTAAATTTAAATTTAATTATACACAATTAGAAATTAAATATTTGACAATAATATTTTCACATTAACCGCTTTAATTGCGTGTTGCATTGGTTGCAAAAAATTTAAAATGCTTTATTGTAGTCTTAAAAATGAGTAGATATTAATGTTGTGTGGTTATAGAATATTTTGCATTCACGAAATTCAAAATATGTTCATTATCATTATTCAATTACAATTTTAAATAAATGTATGTATGTACCTGAAAAAGTTAATTCTTGATATGTCTAATAAATTACTGTAAAATTACGTATTTTATTCACATAACTTATTACTATATAACAATTTGTAGTATTGTATCTTAAGTGGACAACCAAGAATAATCAGATATAACAGTACCGGAACGAGTGAAAGTCGGCAAGAAATCTCGCCAGATAAACAATTATATAAATTTAGATACATTAGAAACGTTTTTATTAAAAACCATTTTAGTAGATGTATTGATTTATTTAAATTATATACCACAATTTAAAGTATATATCCATAATATGTGTATTTATTTATTAATAGTTTAAAAGTACAGAGCATTCTATTAGAATTGTTATGTTGGAATTATTGTTATTAATAATAATAGTATTAGTTTCTTTGTATTTATATACATTTTTATATTCTACATTCTATGAATATGTATTTTATTGTATTTTATCTATATTTATATTGTTATATTATAAATAAATGCTTCATATATGTATTTTGGCTTAAAACTATACAAAAATTAACATTGAGAATTAAAATGTGTCAAAGGCCACTACTATTACACTACTAAAGTACTAAAGTACAAAAGTAGCACTACTAAAGTAGTGTAATACTCCATAACATAGGAATTTGAGTTGAAGTCTGATTATGATCCGTGAAAATTGTACAATTTGCGAGTTTTAATAATAAAAACTTATTACATTTGTTTTAACGTACCATGTTTCTAAATTAGTATTAACTCTCAATTGGTAAACTTAACATATGACGTATACATATCCGATTGGAAAGTCTGGATTCAATCAAGATTTACTCTAGATCTGTCAAATGTTGTTCAATCGAACATTTTTAAGGTATTCTAACATTTTTTTAAGTAGTGTTAGTAGACATTTTTATTTTTCATAAATACATATATCGATCACATCATACATTATTTGTCAAGTCACATTAAACAGCTGTTAATTTCGGGGTAATCGTGCTACTCTGGCAAAATATCTAGACTGTCATATTCGAGTTAATCTCGAGTGCTGCGCATTAATCTCGAGTGTTATGCAGATTAACTAATCAAAAATGAAAATTAAACCTTAAACCAAGAGTGAATCTCGATTAAAAAAGTAACACCAGATTTACCAATTGAAGCGCCATTACAATAAATTTTTTTATGATTTATATTTATTGAACACTATTAAAAAGCGTTCAAATATTTATAATACAGTATTAATTTCTATACATACGTACAAATAATATATAAATTTATTTGTGTTTTGTTTATGTTTCACATATTCATTTGTGTAAATAATGTCATTTGTGTAAACTTGATTCAGCAATGTGCACTTTCTTGTTTTTGCGTTTTCCATCACTGCATCACAGGTAAATGTCAACTATAGTTCAGCAATTTGCTGCAAAGCGTCAGGCAAAGACGCTTTATAAGAGGTGTGTAGGAACTCAATTTGCTGTAACATAGTTTATTATTTGAAGTGAAAGTATTAGAAAATATCACAAATAGGAATAAATTGCAATACTTTGTCGGTCGAAAGTTCGGTTCGAAAGTTAGCTGTCGTGTACGATCACGGACATAAAGTTTATAACAAAAGCACGGAATAAGGAGGCTTGGGCTGCAATAGCAGTTGAATTCCAAGAAACGGGTATGGATTTCTTATTAGTAATTAAGCAATAATTGTGGTTGGTTACTGGTCTTCAATACTATGCAATAAGTGTATGCGTTCATGAATAAAAAACCTTCAAAAAACAATATTTTACATGGATTGTTTGTTCAAGACAGGATGCTTTCTACAAAAATGGAAATGAAAAAACGCATCAGCAGTTGGTGGTTTTCAAGCCAACACCTTTGAAATTAAAGTTTATTTTTATTGTTTTTGAAATGCAAAAATCCTTTGATATAAGTGAAGAACATAAACATGAGGTAAATTAAAAATTAAATTGCATATTTATAAGTTTGTGAAACTATATTTGGAGATTGCTTGATCCCCGATTTAATTAGATTTAAAATTGCAAACTTTTCACATGACAATCACAAACACAAACACAAACACAATCTCAATCAAACAATAACTTGTGATAGCTAATTGATTATTTATATAGTTTATTAGTATACCTTCGATAATTAGTTGTGTTCACGCAGAATTAAAAAAAAACAAATTTACTTTGAGAAAATATTGACACAGTCAGCGTTTCAAAAGTTATACTTAAGACAAAATACATATTTTTCATAATGAGTTGATACTAATTTTTGTTTGATAATATCTGTCAATTTGCAGAGCATAGGAGTAAGAAGATTTAGAGTTACCTCTGTAACAATATTGGTCTTTCTTCCTTCAAGCAATTGAAGGCTTGCTTGTCTATTGTCTATATCATAATTTCTTTTAACAAATTCAATAAATGCACAATCGGATCCTTGTCTGATGATTGGATGAACGGTTTGCAGTTCTCAAAACATGTTCTGCGGCACCCACTCTTTCACGACCATTGTAGTATGTTTGGGGTGTTATTGGTAATAAATTAAGATCAAAATGTTAAGATCGTTCAGTATTTTCGTTCTGGTTTACTTCAAAAATTTTAAATAAACTTTCGTTTCCATAATTCTAACAACATAACAGGATGCCACCAATCACCTCCAGTAACAGCATACCGCCACCACCATGTTTATCTGTAGCAATTGTATTTGTTTTTATTTACTTAAATAGTTGGTTATCTTCACACGTGGATTTGACCATCTTGACAATCACTGCATTATATTAGAAAAAAAAACATGGAATTAACATGGAGCAGTGAGTTCTGGCTGAGTAATGTTATATACTTTTAACATTCTAATTTAATGTTTCTTACGGGAGTTGGGTGCATTCACATTCCACATATGTGCAATTAGGGCAGCTGCAATCTGAAATTTAAGTGAAACATGCGAATAATGGCAATTTCTATGAGAACTCGCCTAAAATTATGTAAAAACTTTAGAAAAACGTCTGAACTATAGTACTTCCTTCAGTGCTCTTGAGTATTTATATTGCAGGTCTTAAGTGGAAGACAGTTTCATATTAGCATGCTTTATGTTATTTATTTAATTGTCCTTTATTTAATATTAATAAAGTTCGTTTATTATACACTGGTCGATCCACGGTTGCGTTTTCATGTGCGTATAAATAAACTAATGCTTCACCTTAAACTTATGCATAACTATATCTCTAAGATGTTGTCCTGAACCCCTTTCGAACCAGCTCAGCTCGAATTTCAGTTACAACAAAGGTTTCCATTTAACATAAGGCTAACTATATTTGTAGTTTTGTTTTTTCATCTATGAATGTCGGACGTGGTGTTGCTGTCAGTTTGTTGAAAATCATCTTAAAGCAAAATTGATGCATCTCCGAATAGTGCATCATTTTCAGTTAAGTCTTTGAGTGTTCTATCTAATGGCGTTTGTATCTGTTGAATTTGGACTTAATCTAAATTTACTCTAAATTTGCCAAATTTTGTTGCCATATTGAACATTTTTAGGATAATCTGCAATTTTTGTGTTGTGTTCACCAATATATACATCAATTGAACTAAAATGTTTGCACCAACTTCTTTTTCTAAGTAGTTGTACACAACATTCACGACAATACGATTGCGACCATTTAATTATCGTTTTGCTGTCTTTCCGAAGCGTTTTGGAAAGTCTGAGTTAATCGACCTTTTGCATTCAATAAAATTTTTCAAATCTAACAATGGCCCTTTCTACAAACATTAACTTGCTGTTCTTCGTTTCCCCTCAAATAAATTGGCAAGAACTTTCTATTTTTATTTGACTTTGGAAGTAGGAGTATCTCAATGTCAATGATATAAATGCCATTGCATTTCGAAAGTACTGTTGAAATCGTGATTGTCATTATTTTGACAGATTTTTGTTGCAGAAAATGATGTCATCTGAAAGCCAGGATCAAATTTTCTTATATATCTTAAAAATAATATGTGAATTTATGGTCATTAACTATTTATGTTAATCTTCTGTAGTTGTTGGTGTTGTACAACCTTGCCATTGAAGGCAAGAAAAAGTCTCTTACGTTTATTTTATTAGGATGTATTCTTAAGGTGTTTCTCAATTCTTCCATGTTTCACTTACATTTCTTATTGGAGCTGTTCTAAGAGCAAATATATAATGTGACTACATACTTCAGTCTTCTTCCACAAAAAACTTTAAGTTTTTAGTTGTAAATATGAATTGGGTTGGATATTAACTCTGTGTACGTAAGGTTTTTTGCATAGCAGAGTGCCATGACCAACATACTTCATTTCGTTGGTAGTTCAAAAGAAGTTGTTTTTGATTTTGTGTAATAATTTTTCATAGAAAGTTTTTCTTTTCTGTTAGTTCCATTCGATCCACCAATTAATAATATTTCTCTCCATATTGGGCAGATTACTTTCGCACAGTAAGAAGGAGTTTGTCAAGCCATAACACTTTTAACACTTTTCCGATCCATTTAACAAAGCTCCTTTAAACTGATTTATCTTCCACTCAATTCCACTCATTTCTTCACGAACATGATTTTAAGTCAGCATTTTTTGATATATCTATTCTACTGTCACTCAGTCACTCAGAAATAAGGCTTATGCCAATATCGTATTCACTCACAAATGAAAGTTATACAGTGTTAAGTAAGTTTGTTAAATTAATTATTAAGTGAAATTAAAATAGTTTGTTTATGTACATATATTCCGGTTTACTTCAATTCTTTTCATGTTTTATTTTAATAAATGTTAAAAAGACTAAAAGACGTCAATTTCCTTTACAGATTTTAGTTTTATTTATATTATGTATTGAATTTCATTAATATTGTTATTTTCATTATTTCAGTCAATATTTGTAAAATTCGGTCGAAATCGAAACGTACGTCAACTCGTATAGGGAGAATTATTTAGCTGATCTTGTTGAATTATTAGTTCCTCATGCACAAACAAATAATGATATCGATTATATAGAACGATTTGATAATGAAGATGCCACAAAAAAAAAAAAAGATGCCAAGAAAACTGAAAATAATTGACGGGCCTTCATTTTTAAATGAAGATCATTCAAACACAAAAACTAATGCAGATCTTCAAGCTTTAGAATCTGAAGGCGAAGGAACACCACCGGCTAAGTTTGCAAAAGTTCAAACCGATACAAGCCTTGCAAAGCGAACACAATTACAATTAAATACACTTAAACCAATTATGTGTGAGAAATCTGTACAATTTGATACGAATAGATCGAAAGAAGACAAATATTTAGAAATATATAAACAATATATTAAGGCAATGAATAAACGACAGCGTATCGTGTTAATTCAAAATATTTTTAAAGCTATAGTTACGACTTTAGATGACTGTAGAGACTTCAATGACTCTGTAATTGAAAGTCCGCAAAGCAAAAAATATGAAGAGAACCGAACAGTTGAAAATAAATCGAATTCAGTACCCGTAATCGTTGTTCGAAAACCTATAGGACACAGTAGTCAACCAGAAACCAAACTCGGACCAGGAGCCAGACTCGCAACAAGAGTACCATATACAGTTTCGGGAAAAGTAAATGGTGTGTGTGGTCCCATATATCGAATTATCCCCAAGAATAATATGGTCAATAATGCAGCAGTTACAGCAAATGCTACTTCTATCGTTAATAGTTCAGTAAACTCTTCCAATCTGATTACTTTGCATGCTTCTAATACAAACATACGTACTATTAATTGTGCAGCATCAAGCTGTGTGGCTAAAACGTCTACAACCAGTGCAGCATCGAAGTTACTTTCTCAGAATGCAATTAGTCGGTGTCGAGTTAGTGCTGTTCCATCAGTTAGACTTGCTAACAGTCGTTTTAACAAATTCGTCCCCAGTGTTTCTGATAGAGTTTCGCAGTACTGGACCAAGGTCCAGACCCAGACCAGCAATACTATGCATAGTAAAACACTAACTACAGTGTCTGCAACAAATACGAATTTAAATGACTGTAAAGACTTTAATGACTCTGTAATTGAGAGTCCGCAAAGCAAAAAAGATGATGAGAAAACAGTTGAAAATAAATCGGATTCAGTACCTGTAATCGTTGTTCGAAAACCAAAAGAACATAGTACTGGGCCAGAAGCTAAACCTAGACCAGGATTCAGACTCGTACCAGGAGTGTCATACACTGTTTGGCAAAAAGTAAAGGGTGTGAATCGTCTAATTTTTCAAATTATCCCCAAGAATAATATAGTCAATAATGCAGCAGTTACAGCAAATGCTGCTTCTATAGTAAACAGTCCAGGAAACTCTTCCAATCTGATTGCTTTGCATGCTTCAAATACAACTGTCAATACTACTGCAAATATTACTGCATCTACTTTCGCTACAACTTCTAAGTCTTCGCCTTATTCATCTGTTGCTGTTATTGGTACTTTATCTATGGTTATTGCTACGCCTGCTATGGCACCAATTCAAAAATCTGCTCTACCAATTTGTACGGTACATGCAAATAATTCTAGAGCAATTAATAATTTCAGTCCTAGCCTCTTAAGACAAAATGCACCACAACCACCATCTGACAACAATGATTCTGACGACGAATTTGCTGGTATTATAAGAGCGGATAATTTCCTGTGGATAAAGGACGAACCACTTGACGATTATGATTTGTAATTCAGTTTTGAAAATATGGTTGTTTTGTTTTTTTTGATTTAATATTAAATTTATAAAATAATCGAATACTTAGTAATTATTAAAAATTTTTTCCTAATTTATTTATATATATAGAACTATAATTTATTTTTCAAAATTTTTATTTTAATTTACTTAACTAAATAATAATGTAAAAATTAGTGTATTAAATATGTTAAAATAAATTTGTTTAAAAAGTTTAAATAGAGAATTTGGCAAATGTAATACCTATTCGCCTGTTGAACAAAAACATCTCTTTTTGTATATATTTTAAGGTTTTGCCGGCCCATTGAATGATTTATTATTCAATTTATTTGAATTTGTTATAATTTATTAGGTATTTTTTATTTATGTATTGACTTATGTTAGTATGGATTAGTGTTGGTTATGACTTTTGTTCTTGGATAGCGGTGGATTCCGTGGTTCCGAGATATCAATATTTTGACTAATGTTGTGTTCTATTACTTTTACTTTTATTTTTATATTATGTTATTATTATCATTTGTATATTTATAATATTTGTATATATACTTATATTCATATCTATTTTTAAGTTTTTTAAGGATATCTTTTTTAAGATATTTTCAATACAATCGTATTTTTAAGACATATGAGAAGTGTTGTTTTAGTAACATTTCAATTTTCTACCACTCAGATGAGTCTGGGTGGTAAACAATTATTTGGCAGATTACTGCAATAAATTTAGAATTTATTTATATAATTTTAAAAAGTATAAATAGTACTTTTTTTTTAAATGAAGTTATTATATCTTTATTAAGAAGTTTATTATTAATTATTTGTGGTTTAGTGGGTATAGCTTTTTTGACTTTGTTGGAACGTAAAGTTTTAGGATATATTCAGATTCGTAAGGATCAAAATAAAGTTGGATTTATTGGAATAGTTCAACCTTTTAGTGATTATTTAGTAAGTTATTTAGTAGCGAACAAACTTATCCATTAATATCAAATTATATTTCTTAATATTATTCTCCTACTTTTTCATTGTTTTTATCTATATTAGTTTGAATGTGTATATGTTACCTATGTTGAGAAGATTATACAGATAGATTAATTATAGAAGATTATATAGATTTAATTGAAGTTTATTCTTTTTTTCGAGAATTACAATGATAGGGATATATACTGTAATAATTCCAGGGTGTTCTAGAAATTCTAATTATTTATTATTAGGAGGTTTACGGGCTGTTGCTTAAACTTTTTCTTATGAAGTAAGGTTAGCTTTAATTTGTTATCTTTCATTTTTTTAATCGAAGGATATAATATAACTAATTTTAAAAAATTTCAATATTATGTTTGATTTTTTGTATTTTT
>NC_051848.1:83762636-83773966 GCF_002237135.1 Teleopsis dalmanni
GCTGTTTTTGAATGAAATTTAGTCACACGAAAATTTTTTGACTTCTTTGTATAAACGTCAAACAAAAACTTATCGTACGATATGCGTTAAACTTAGACAGAGTGTGTATAATAGTGTTGTCAGCGTGAAAATAAAAAAAATTACCGTTTGGATAAGCGCGGGAATTCAAAAAAAGAACGAATAAGTTCTTTTCTGATCACAAGGTATTATTTTACATAACCAAATATTGATCAATTAGTACGTTCAAAGCAAATATATATAGTTTCAATACATTATGTCATTGAGTTAAAATAGTCAAATTTAACTATAGTTGTTATATTTAATTACAAAAATGGAGTGAACAAAAAAGTTTGTTATGCCTACACTATCCGCAGATACTTTTAGTACATCAAGCAGACTTAATGAACATTGATATAAATGGTAAGAAGTTAAGGAATATCAACAGTCATAGTAAAAGCACCGGCAAAATAATAACAATAGCACAGGAACCACCACAAGGATAATGACAACAAGTGAACTCATAGCAAGTGACTAAAATAAGTACAGCTGCCAATGGCTTTAAGCATGGCGAAGACTAAGCTAACACAAGCTAAAAATTATAATTGTTAAGAGTATGTTAAATTAATACATACAAAAATATTATCCTTGTTGGCTGGCAACTAAGTAAATACAAGGACTATAAGCAATAAAAAATAAACTCTAAATATAACTAAAGATGACAGAATGAAAGACCAGAAAGACCAGAAAGAGAGAAACAAAAAACAAAGGAAAAAGTTCAGCAACAATAATAACAAAAACATTAACAGCGACCAACATGTGCAGAAGGACAATTAAAGGACATGGCTTTATTATGGTTTGTACCACGACTACAACGTCTATAACAACAAATGACAATAACTACTACTCTACAATCACTAACATTTGAACAATGGCTGCTGCGAGACTAACGAAACTACAACAACAACTATAACAGCAACAAGAACAACAGCATCAGCGTCAGCGTCAGCAACAGCAACAGCAACAGCAAAAACATCAGCAACAAAAGCATATATGAATTGTTCCAGCTTTGATGACTATATGTTGTCCTCTATGGCAAGAGCGCTAACACAAGCAACAACAAGAACAACAACGGCAGCGACAACAACAACGGCAGCGACAACAACAAAAACTATGAAAACAGAAAAGTCATTATATCCTTATGTGGTGCTTACGATATATTGAAGCATAAGCTGAGCACATTACACTGTTTGCAAGGGAAACGAATAAAATGGCGTTGATAAGCAGCAAATGTTATTCTGATTTATGTCTGCAAGTATGTATGTATGTATGTATGTATGTACGTATGCATGTATGCATGTATGCATGGGTTTATATGAATGTTGGCTTGTCTGAAGATTTAAGTGACTGCATACGAAAAGCATAAAGGATACACTATGGTTAATATTAAAATGTTGAAATATTTTCATAACTTAATAAAAGCAAAATCAGAAATATTCATGTAAGTAAATAGGCAAGGAAGTCTGCAAGTAAGTACACAGAAAGATTCTTCACTGGGTGGGATATGCACGGGAAATGCCTTGCCTAAATAACTTTTAGTTAGACTATGTTAAGTGTGGAGTTGGGAAATATTTTCCAGTGTATATGGCATGCATGCCTACACATGCCAATACAAAAAATTTAATGGTTTTGATGTGCTTAAACTAAATCGGAAAGGATAATAAATACTCGTGTAGCCCGTGTAACTCGTGTAACAGGAAGCAGGTATGTAAGGGTAAGTAAACAATTTAAGCGTAATAAAAAATAATTTTGGGTGTAAGTTTATGAGAATACCAAACTTAATCAAAAAATTACTTTGGTCATCCAAAAGGGGCACGAGTGATAAGCAGCAGTAATAAGGCTTAGCAATATAGTTGCATTGTTGTGTCGTTGCACTTGGGTCAAAATTGAATAAGGATAATAAAAGTCGCAGAGTTGTTAGTCTCATATAAGTGGGCAGGTATAATATGTTTGCTTAGCTGTTGGTGTAAGTAATGGAAACCAAGTGGATAGGTACTTCAAAAGTGTTTCTCATTACTGATAATAAGCTGCTAGAATATATGGCTCTCAAGAGGAGTCATACATGAAACATAGCTTATAAAAATATATATCTATAGAAAACGAAGAACATACAATATAAACTTATTTCATAGAATTATTAATTGTTAAAGAACTTTACAACTTTGAATTATTTACATTGCATTCCATCATTTATGTTTAACTGTTTTTTTATGTTTTTGTATTTTTTCTTCTCTAATAAATGTTTGTGAAGATAAGACGTGTTTTTAGTTCACCTGCGCTAATATTAATAATAATAATTCTTATTTACAATAATTCAAAATATTATATGACTACTGATTTAATCAATAAACAAGTTTCTGAAGCTTGTGTTTATGTCAGATTTTGCTATCAAATCCATTAGATACAGCACTGTCATTTGTTTCAAATGCATAGGCAAATACTTTCAATTCGATAATATAGTTAACATTTCCTTTATTTTCTGAAAGGACTTAAAAGGCTTAAAAATATCAGAAACAGATTAATGATCACTAAATGTTAACGATAATATGTTAAAATCAAAACACAGATGATCGTCAAAACATACAAATATAAACTGAAAACAATGCAAATGGTTCTGCAAATTTTGAAAAAGATAGAATAATATATAGCTGGATACACTGTGCGTGAATCCTAAACGAAAAATTTAATATTATGCTTTCTATTCTAATTCGAATTTTCTAGTTTCCTTAATGAATGCAGGAAGTTCGGGCGGAGAGAAACAGAGAATAAAATAAAGACAGAGCGTGAGGGTGAGAGAGTAAATGAGAGGGAGGGATTGAGTGAGAGAGAGTGACGATGAGACAGGGGAACAGAGAGAGAGAGAGAAGGAAGAAGGAAGGAGAGAGGAAGCGATGAGGACAGAGTGAGAGGGAAAGAGATCAAGACAGAGAGAGAGTGAGAATAAGAAAGTGAGGAAGAAAGAAAAAGATTAAGAAAATAGAGAGTGAGAATAAGAAAGAGAGGGAGAAAGAAATAGATTAAGACAGAGAGAGAAAAAGAGATTAAGACAGAAAGAAGAGATTAAGACAAAGAGAGAGAGAGAAAAAGATTAAGAAAGAGAGAGAAAAAGACAGAAAGAAATTACGCCAGAGTGTGAGAGAAATAGAGGGATTGAAGCTTATTATGTAAATATGTTTTATATATTATGTACATAATGAGATACATAACTACATTATGTTTACTATGCTTCTAAACAAAGTAGATATATAAAAGTATTATATTAACTGGAGAGAAGAAAAAGCTCAACCAAGCGGAAGAATCAGAAGGAAAAATCAAAACTTAATCAAAAACATTGGGTATCCGAAAAATAATTAAACTTGTACACAGACGTGTCAAGAGTAAGAAAAGAAAGAGAACTGCCGACATTATCTCTACAAGTCTGTTTCAAATGTTTACATGTCATGGAGTAATAAATAAAGTAAGTTACAAATACTGTGGACTGCAATAAAGGTGGCCTATTATGCTGTAGTCCATTTTATTTGTAGAGGCCAATAAACTATACCTTAAAAAATGGTTGAAACCGGTTTTAGATATATATATATATGTTGGTTTATCACTGTCTTTATTAACTAAAATTTACTATGAAACCAATTGTCTTCTCTTCCTTAGACGTCAAATTTTAAATGAACGTGAACACCTCCGGATCACCCTACTTTTTTCCATGTAATTAAATTATAAGAAGTATTATTTAATATTTTTGGAATAGAGAATGATACAAATAGACTGTTTTTACTGAAGCATTATTTAGTCTGAAAAATAGCATTGTTTGGTGCTTATTTGTTGATAGTGCAAACTTACTGTTACTACGCTTTAATATCAAATAAATCTATTTTCTCTGCCTTGAAATTATCCTTGAATTATAATTTTACATATGAAATTGTCACAGAAGTGTCGTTTTATTACTTTTCTCTTAATTTTGTTGCCTAACTAATTGTGAAATTGTAAGTCATTGTGCTGATTTATTGTGCTTAATTATGGAAGCTAAATATAAAGCACAAATTTATTAGTATTACATACATACAAAATGTTTAAGTTATTTTGACTCAGAATTGTAATTTTAGGAATACAAATAATATACAAATTTGCTATTTTCTATGGATGACCCAGTCGTAAGGATTGAACTGATTTTGAAAGTATTAAACAACTTTCAAATCCAAAGTCTATCAACTTTACTTCAATTTTACAGAAAACTCTCTGTATGTAACTTGAAAGCAACTTATGGTAAATGATACGAGCGGGGTTTGATAAATTCGGCAAATAAACATTTTATTTTTCTACATAATCACCTTTTAGCTCGATACATTTAGTCCAGCGTTTTTCTAATTTTCTTATCCCCTCCAAATAATAGGTTTTCTCAAAGTGCTCAAAATACGCGTTTAATTCGGTAATGATTTCTTCATTCGACTCAAATCTCTTACCGCCCATTTCAGCCAGCTTTGGAAACAGAAAATAGTCGCAGGGGGTTAAATCTGGAGAATATGCTGGATGGGATAGCATCCCAATTCGTGGATTTGGGATCGTAATGCTTAATCAGCACACGAAATTCACTTTTTTCCATTTTCGTAAAAATTCACGAGGTTGTCTGCTTTGAACGGCTATCAAACACCAACTGAACGACGTAGCTTGCTAAAATTTAAAAGTTGCCCACTGATAAATTACAGCTGATGGCAGCACTCTTGCATTTGGAGTAACTGCGCGGGAAATTGAAAAAGTCACTGACTTATCAAGCCGCCCTCGTATTTTATGATCTTAAGTTTACGAATATAATTACTATAATAATAATAACTTATTTAATTAGTATGTATCGAGCAGAATGCTTACCAACCAATTTATTAGAAAAATATTTTTCTAAGAAAATATGAACAATAAAAAGCTGGTGTATGATTATATCTCAAAAAAAAAGGAATAATCTAAAATATATAACCATATAAAGCGAAAATCTGTATCATCGCATGTAAGGAAATTCTCAATTTGTAAACTTTTCCCACTGGGTAGTAAAGTGAAAAAATATTTTATATATAAATGTTTATGAATAAGCATTCGTATGTGTGATTGTATTCCTTGTAATATGTCCAAAATAATAATAACATTTTCGGTTCCTTCTGACTTAACAAACTCAACAGCATACAAGGATAATAAAATATAAATTGAGTAATTTACTGGCAAATTATCCTCCTAAAGGAAAATTTTAACAACGCATTTTTATCGTTAGCAAAATTTTGATAATTTCCTGTGGTGACTAAACATATTTTATATCATTTTTGTTTTTTGCTATTTTCTGTGCAATGTAAAGATATTAATAGAGATTATGTCCCTTAATAAACTGTTGGTAAAAGTTACGATATTAATTTTTTTTGAATTAGATTCAAGTTTGAAGAGAAGAGAAGAAGAGAAAATTGACGACACAACTTATTCATTTACATACTAATATATAATAGAGTATATATGTTGACAAGTAAATAATTTTGTGAAGTGAAAAACAAAGGGTTCTAAGAAAACCCGGTTCGGTCGTAGAAAATAGCACTGGGGAGCACTATTTTGAGAGACCATTTAACCGATCACATGAGTAAGATATACGGTCACATATAAAAATAGGCAAAAAAATTTTCCTTACAGAAATAAAAATATGAACATATGGCCGTAGGATAGGATATAGCTCCGTTAAATAAAGAAAGCAACAACGCACAACATCCTCAATAAATATGCCACCAAATCTGCAGGTCTATAAAGGTATTAGTCACGCATATTGAAAGTGAAAGCGTGAAAAATGAATCTCATATAGATACTGTTGTACCTCTTCATCTGTATAGCGTCAGATAAAAACCATTATTAGGTAAACCAACTAAAAATAAGCGTAGACACTGACTTAATAGTTTCAAACAACAGTAAAAAAGAAGGTGAAGAAGTAATATTAGGTTTAAACTAGTCTTATTGGACTACAAAATTGCGAAACCTTTCAAAGGAAATAGCTATTCTCAGAGTAGTAACACTATATCCAAAATTTTCAATACAATAGAGTCACTCTAGGAACGTAAAACTCCGAACAGTGATAACAGAAGTTTTTTGCAAGTAACTAAAAGAATATTGATTTTAGGAGGATGGAATATTTCTTTGACTCATATTATTTTTTCATAAATATAACTTTCTTTTATGCATTGTAAATATTTATATCGACAACCTAACATAGTCCGCTTGTAAAAGTTCAGTTTTTAACAAAATCAGTTATGGGTCACAAATGGGTTAACGTAAAGTCGCTGAAGCCGGAGAGGTAGTGTAGTTACTGTAAAGGATTACACGATAAGCCAAAAAGTGGTGTCGGGTAACAGGTTTGCTTGCGGTACTTTTTGAAAATATATTATAGCCTGTGAGTACTTGATAGTCGGCGCCGAAAACAAGCATTCTGTGTTATTATTCCTACACTTTTCTCTCCGTCATAAGAGACTGTTGCTTGTCGTCATTGCAGTCATACAACTAATCTCACTTATTTAAACAAATAACAAATATTTTATTTTTTTATAAATAATATTACTAAAGACGTCATCTATTTATAGTATACAGCACATATATATATTTCTGGATGCTTAAACAGTTGTTTGTTTATGTTCTTGCTCAAATTTTGTTTCACTTAAATCAGTTGCACTATACAAATAAAGATACATATCTTATATATAGAAATGAATCGCAAAATGTGGTAGTAAGCACATAACTCTACAATACTAGGACTATAAAACTAACAATAAAACATTGTTAGTCTCAATGTAAGAGAAGATATAATAAATAAATGTATAAGTGTGGAAGATATTCACTAATTTCATGGTTTATGCTATTTTTAAGGCTGTTCAAAATTAATTACTTTAATTAAAAATTAATTAATTTTTTATAAATTTCTTGGAAAACCACATATCAAATTTTTGCTGATTGTTTTTATCGGTTTTTCATGTCTTTTTATCTGATATCTTCTCTTATATCTTTGTGTTTTTTTTTTTTTTTTTTTAATCGTCGTCTAAATTGGCTTCACCACATCTTTAACGGAAGCAGATTATCGCTACAAAATAAAATACTTTTATACAAGGTCGTCTTAAAGCCAATCTGGACGTACGGTATACCAATCTGGGGTATAGCAGTGAAGACAAATCAAGATATGATTCAGAGGTTTCAATAAAACGCCCCATGCTTTATCCCGAATAACGCCGTACATCATGATCTTGGCATCTCTACAGTGTACGAGTCTATACAGCAGATAAGCAGCAAATATCACACACGACTGGTAGTCTACCCTAACCCCCTTGCCGCAGGCCTAACGAGGGATACTTTTAACATTCGTAGATTAATACGCTTCGCAACTTCTGATTTGCCGAGTAGATTCTAGAAATTGTAATTCTTCATAAGACGGTGATTACCACTGGGTAGTCCCGTACATGCCAATCATATATTGTTATTGCCATAAGTAGTACTTATTATTCATGAATAGAATAGATTGTATATAATAAAATGAAGTTTAAAAAAAAAAAAAATATCTTTTTCTGTATCTTGGCCTTTATAGTTGCATCATTGTAAACCTAAGTATTATAAAGCTTTTAGCATTACTTACCCAAAGTTGGCAACATATTTTCATCGACATTATTTTAGCTTACCTAAAATTAGAGACATTATAATTCTTTAATTAAATATTGTAAATTGTTTCTAATGGCTTAGAATAAAATATTACTAATAATTAGTCATGTGAATTTAACAAATTAATTAACTAATTTAAATTTGAACTTAATTTTTGAACATAAAAATGTTTATAGATAAAGTAGCATACACATTCAAATACATAAATAAATAAATTATATATATACCTATTTGAAATGTGTATTTTTGAAACATTTTATAATCTAATCCGATTATTAGATTCTTAAGGAAGCAGAAGTGACTGATCAGCAAATGTTGTATATATTTATCAATTGGGACCTTTTAGTTTCTGACAAATTTCAAGTATTTTTCTTCCAAGCGATACTACATGCATCTATCTAATAATTGCTTAAGTACTCCACCGTTCTATGTTCTTAATTTTATTGAAGGCAGTATATGAACAAAGTATGAGCTTAAGAGTCCCTTTAACTTTGTTTTTCGTATTTCCTGTAAGTATTTCAGCCTTAGTGTTATTATATTATTAAGATTTTTATTTAAACAGAGAGCACTACCTCGTCACATTTACTGATGAAAGAATGTAAATATTTTCCCATGAGGGAAACATGTTTATTTATCTTGTATATAATTGTTAACAATTGCGTATTTTAATATTAAATATTAAGAAGGATTAGCATAACTTAAAATTAAAATAAATATTTACTACAATTTTTGTTTATTCAAGAGGTTTTGTTCTGACTTAAACAACATGATTGGTACACAGTCACTACAGCAGATAGTCGTATTGAGGTGGCTAGATTTCTTCATCTACACCTGGATTAAGATAAGAATAAGATAAGAATGAATGGGGTACTAGTTCCCATTTGAGCAGAGCACTGCGACCATGATTGATCTTTTGTGCTAAGACCCTAACAGAACAGAAGACATTCCGTCTTCCGAATGAAAGCTGAAATGTCGGGTGGCCTAATGTAGGAAGGTGAAAGCAGTTCCCGACCCAGTGACCTTCTCCTGGCCCAGATCAAGGCTGGGCAGTCACATAGAATATGGCTGGATGTCTCCTCTTCTTCTAAGCTGAGTTTACACTCTATCTCTTCGGACATACCTATTTTATTGAGGTCGTAACGTAGTCCGTGATGACCCGTTAGATATCCCACCAGCAACCTCAACTTTGTTCTGCTGAAGAAGGATATCTTATTATAGCTTTAGGAGTGAACCAGCTCTTTAGCCTGACGTCAGGCTACACCTAGATTAGTTTAAATTAAAATTCCAGCTTACCCCTATACACTTTTGTTCCCAAACAGCACTCTGTCGCCCTCACACTTGCTTTACTTCTAACCCATGTATTGACAATTGTAAGGAATCATGTTATCTGTAACCCGTGATCTCCACGGGTCATCATAACAAGCATAACATTACAATTACATCTTTTATCTGCATACATTAGACATATATAAGATGGACGAGTGGTGATATAGCTGCTAAGACATATTGGAGCTTGATGGACAATTAATAATTGCTCAATATGAACTAACGGACTCAGCCATAGCCAAAGTAGTGGTCTATGGCTGCTTCTTTGCAAGTATTGCAAGGGCCAATACAGGTGCATTTGCAATCTTTTGAACTACTGCCTTTTGAAATGAAACCAATGTCAAAAATGTTTAAATTTTATTAATGAAATTGTTTTATTCCTTTTTGTTTTTGTTTTTGTTTTTGTTTTTGTTTAGAAATCTAGTATAAACAAACAAATAAATTTATATATTTTTGTAGTATAATTCTCTGTAGTTCTGTACTTATACCACTAAATTCATTTTTATGTTTTAAAGTGTCCTAAATAAAGAATAAACGTTCAAAGAAAACCAACTTTTATGTCTGTAAGGATGTATATTACATACTAGTTTAAATAACATGAATTTGTTGCTCTAGAGTCTTTATCCAAATAGAAGTAAGAAAGCGAAATAAAAGTCAACAAGGACACGGCATGACGACTCATTTAAATTAGATTTTTGGCGAAAACGGGGCAAGGCTAAGCTACAGCGTATTTGAGACTTTCTGAAAAAATGCAAGTCTGAATAATCCTTATTACTTGTTTGTTGAAAATACAAGGACAATTCAGAAAGTGAAAAACCCAAATACAAAAAGGACAACACACCAATATAAACAGATATGTGTAGCGCTGAATGAAATGAAATTGTGTACAATTAAAAAGGATATCAGTCGCGTTAGGGGATTTCAAATATTAAAACGTGTATACTGACATTTGGTTCAATTGTAGGCAACACTTTCACTTGCAATATGCGAAGCTCCGCTCGGTAGTATGGGCAAAGGACTTACAAGGATCCGCAGTGTGGCTCTAAAAAGGTTTCCTTCGCTGAGTTCACTTGTTTATTTAGGTGCTAACAAAATTATTAAGTAGTAATTTACAAGCGCACTTCTATAAGCCACTTGCCGATACATTAAAAGGGTACGTATTCTTACCTATTTCGTAAAAAGATATATTTTTTTTTTTTTATTAAAACATACATTTATTTATTGCATCTTCTCTTAAAATGAGACTAACAATAAGTTGTAAAATCTTATAACTAATTACATAATGTTACAAATTTTTATTTTAATTACACATTGTATAAAATAAAATAAGTAAACCTTATATCACGAACCTCACTTAGATTAATGGGTTAAATTTCATTAGAGTGAATGTTAGGTGGTTTCTTAAGAAAGTGGTTCAACTTTAACAGATTACTAAAAAGAAAGGTGCGGTTTTTACTTCAAGCTGTTGAATATTAATTAACGGATGGACGGTCAGCTCTTTTTAGACGGGAAGTAATGGATAGAAGTGCGAGATTTCTTGCTAAGGGATTAACATGCTCTGTCAGCCTTTTATTGTATTTTTTTCTTATATTGTCAAATTCAGCTTTAACTAGGGGAATTTGTAGATCTCGGTGTATACTTTCATTACTAATATACCATGGGGCACCAGTGATAAGTCTTAGTATTTTTGACTGAGCTCTTTGTATAATTTCAATATTTGAAGCACTAGCATTGCCAAATAGCTGGATACCATAAGTCCATATTGGTTTTATGATGCTGTTATACAAGAGTACTTTATACTGTAGGCACAGGGAAGATCTGCTATTAATGAGCCAATGCAACTTAGAGGCTTGAAGCTTCATCTGAATTTTTTTGGCTTCAATATGTTTGCGCCAAGTTAGTCGTCTGTCTAGGTGGATACCTAAGTACGTTATATTATCTGCTTGTGGTATGGGAATGTTGTTTAGTAAAATTGTTGGAGATGTACTCCGATTTAAGGTAAAAATGACGTGTCTACATTTTAGTTCGTTAATTTTAATTCGCCATTTTGACAACCATTTCTCCACCCGATATAAGTGAGATTGAAGTTGGTTTGAAGCTAACACAGCGTTTCTGTTTCGGCATAAAATTGCCGTATCATCGGCAAACGCTGTGGTGATAACTGAACTACTTATCGGGATATCAGATGTGTAAAGTACATACAATATAGGGCCAAGAACACTTCCTTGTGGAACGCCAGCTTCTATTGGGAAATTATTAGAAGTATATGATTTGCATTTCACTTTAAAGCTTCT
>NC_051848.1:83774066-83811324 GCF_002237135.1 Teleopsis dalmanni
CCTTAAATGTTATAAATGTCCATTAATAACTGTAGAACAGAAACATTTTTAAACCTTAATTATATCAAACTACTATTTTGGCTACTACTTGACTAGTAAGATAACGTTTATCTCTATACTAAGCAAACAAAGGACAAGTTGCCTGAGAAGGCTGCTCTAACTCATCAAGCTGCTACAGTACTTGAAAACATATACATATATACATTAAATATATGGCTATGGGCCAATTCCAAATGTCTGAGATAATCTGAACAGGTATTTCGAATGTGCAACAGAAATATTGAGCTGGTTCTCAGTCCACAAGCATCTCAACTCAAACTAATGACTGGTTTCTTAACTTTACTTGCTACTGTTAACCATCCACTAGCAAAGATAGGAATAATGATTTTGTGGAAATTAAAGTACAATATATGCCTATTTTATAAGCTCCGACCTTATGATTGTCGCAAAAAGCGTTGATATTTTATAGGATGGAAACTACAAAACTACATATCGATTTATATGGTATCGCTTGGCACGACTATGTCTATAGCACTTTATATATGAACTGAATCGGAAGAAGGTTAGTCGAAAATTGTCTGGACAAGCTTCGGAGACTCCGTTTAAGAAGAGTTTAATAGATTACATAGGAAGCAGTGTATTAGAAGCAGAAGAAGTAAACATTTTTTGCTAAATACAACTTCAACAACAATAAACGAATTTTAGAGTACACTTGTCTCTTTAATATTACTGATTGTCTGTAGTCAGTGGTAGCGCTAGGTGCTAGGACCTCACGGATAGTTAACGACTATCGATTTAAAGCACTTAATAGATATTTTGAACAATTCGGTTTGATACATGAGATTAATCATATGAAAAGAATTTCAAATGAAGATCTCCTCAAGCATTGCAATAGTTTAGGTGTAATTCGGCCTATATCACTCTATGAAGAAATGCTGCTTTTAAATTCGGACTCACTATACTCAATCAACGATATAAAACAACTCATCCAGTATATTAACGATAATAATTTAAAGGAAGTATATACAAATATCTATATAGTAACTAGAATCATGCTCATAATTCCAGTCAGTATAGCTTCTACTGAAAGAAACTTCTCAAAGTTAAAATTGATTAAGACCCAATTGAGAATTATGTTAAGCCAAGAGAGTCTACCTTCATTCGCAATTCTGTAAATTGAAGCGAAAATAGTAGCTGGTGCAAATTAAAAAAAAAATGAGTGAGTTAATGAGAATTATTTACTTTTACAACACGGTAATGAACGTGGCCTAGCGATTCGGAAATCTCCAACGTCCAGAGTTGGTCTAGCCATCTGTAGTCCCTATTTTTGAGTCAGGTCTATATTGTATGAGTCTTATACGGTATAAAATATATATATAGCAATTCTTATCTACAAGAGTGCAAGAGTGCATACAAATTGCTATAAATTTGAGAAATATTTCATTACGGATAGTATTTTGATCATTCTTCTTAAGTAACGTAATTAATTGTTATAATTTAATTTGTTTAATTATGTGCAAAAATCAAAAAAATAATTATTTACAAATGTATTACAGGAAATTCTTTAAAATATAGGATATTATATTTCATAAAACAATTTTAGTATTTAAGTCCTTTGTATTGTTTCAAAGTATCAAATTGAATATCCTTTTGTGTATGGTTTTAGGCGCAACATTCTGTATTTATTTTTGGTACTTTGTCCTTAATGCAATAAACTTGTTGAGCTTCGAAAGAAGAAGGAAGTGCAAATTTAAAGCTAGCAAAATTTAATTCAAAGTGGAATAGAGTAAAATTCAAACTCAACAGATATATATTCTACATGAATTCAAATGAATTTATATTTTTAAATGTAGATATATATATATATGTATATATGTAAGTATATATTAAGATAGGAGTTTATGTATGTGCGGCAATTTGTTGCAACACAAAATAATACTGAATAATTTATAAACAAGTAACAAAGTTGTTAAGTATCCTCTATTGTTGCTGCTGCCAGGACTCTTAGTCTTACTATAATCGTCGTTTTAGCTGTTGGTGTTGTTGCTTTTGGTCCTGTTGTTGCTGTTGCTGTTGCTATTGCTGTTGTGCTCATAATTATTACTTCGTTACTTAATTTAATGTTTTATGTTTTTCTGCTCATTTCTTAGGAAATCTATATTAAGGATACTTCTTTGTGCTAAATTTCAACAGAGTACAATGAGGGCCAAAACCAAGAATGGCATCAATACCAAAAAGTGTGTGGCCAAAGTAATGCTTGGAGTAATTGTGGTAACATTTTTAGTTGTAAGAGTAAAAATATAAAGTAGGATAAGTGGAAGAATTGAGGAGTGCCGGAGTACGGAGTGGAAGAGAAATTGTTAAACAGCAGAAACAGTTCAGTGTGTTCTATTCAATAGCAAACCACAAAGTGTTGGTTTCATTTTAAGAGTTTAGTAAGTTTTCAGTTTTGTATTGCCTGGTCCTAGTGCCGCTCGTGCAGCAATTACTATTGTGTCCTTTTCCTCTCTATGCTCTATGCTGTCCTTGGTTGGTCATGTACATGCGGTTGATGCTGTGAATAAGTTTAATAATTATTTTATATATTTTTTTAAAATATTTTTTTAAAATATTTTTTTAAATAAAAATTTAATTTAATAAGCAATACATGAACAAAATGTTTAGTTTGAGTTTTTGTTGTATTTTAATTTAATGAGAATTTCACTCCAGCAATAAAACCACACATAATTTCTGTTAAATGCAGTTTTTAAAAATTAATTGTTAAAAAATTTTTTTTCTTATTGAACGTCGAGGGTATTAAATTGATACTACATATATTTTTTCAAAACTACATCATTGCGGTCATATGTCAAAATTAGTATTTGCGTTCAGTATTGTTTGGCTGTGATAGCGTAGAGTATTAAAATTTTATATGCCCAGCTATATTCAGAACCCATATGCCATTTATGTAACACAATTACTTCTACAGTGATGAACAGATTTATTTAATTTATGGTCTGGAGATGTTACTACACCAACAATTACACTCAAAAGATAATCCTACAGAAAGATGATTATTACTTATTATGACATTAATTAAATAATATCGACCTGATCAAAGAACGGTCTTAACAAAATGATGTATCTGGCATAAGTGTGACGCAATCAACTTATAAAGGAAAAACTTAAATAACCGATTTGGTTCAGACGTACAGTTGTGAATTGGCCACTTATACCAATTGTTTTAATCTTATGGGTTACGCAAATTCATTGGCTGACTTTAATAAACCATAAACACTCAATGAATTTAAAAGCAACATTATTCTAATAATGTATTGACAAAAAAAAACGTATCCATGTTTTTTTTTTTTTTTTTTTTATATATAAATTTATTTTATTTGATTAAATAAATTTTATAAGAGTAACTAGCTAACAATATAATAAGCTAACAAACAATTTTAATCAACAATTATAAAGAATTTAATTAGAAATCACGCAAGTTCATTTATCACGCATTTCGGACAGGTTGCGACCAAAGATCACAAGGTTTTAGACGCTTAAGGCGACGTGTTGGCTCTATTGACGCCAGTTCGTTAGCTTCATCATTCGGATGAGAGTACAGTCGCTGCAGGTGCATTCTTGCATTTCGCTGTATTTCTTCCACCACCGTATTTATCCCTAGATCACGATGCAGATCAGAGTTCCTTACGTACCATGGTGCATTTGCCACACCCCTTAATATAACGTTTTGGAATTTTTGTATGGTTTCAACATGTGTGCTGCTAGCGCATCCCCAGAGCTGAATACCATACGTCCAAATTGGTTTCAATATTTGTTTGTAAATTAAAAGCTTGTTATGAAGTGACAGTTTCGACTTCTTTCCAATAAGCCATTTGATTGATCTGTATTTTATATTCAGTTCATCTCTCTTTTTTTTAACATGTTCATTCTATCTCAGCTTTGCATCCAATGTCATACCGAGGTACTTAGCCGTATTAGAATGTGGAATTTGTATTCCATCAATGTAGAGGGGCATAAATCTGATATTTCGGTTTGTAAAGTTGACGTGAACTGATTTATAGTGGTTAAGTTTTATTTTCCACTTTTCAGCCCAAGCGATAATGTCATTGACAGAAGACTGCAGACGCTTGGCTGCTGTTAGTTCATCATCTCCAATCGCTAGAACAGCTGTATCGTCAGCGAACGTCGCTGTAAACGTCGCTGAGCTCGTTGGTAAATCATGTGTGTATATTAAATATAACAAAGGACCAAGTACACTGCCTTGGGGTACCCCAGCGTTGATTTTTTGGAGTTCACTGTAATCGTTTCCATGCTTAACACGGAAGTAACGATTGGTCAAATAAGAAGAAACCATATCGAAATACTCTAACGGAAAAATGTCTCTTATTTTTGTTAGTAGACCTGTATGCCAAACTTTGTCGAAAGCCTGGGATACGTCTAAGAATACTGC
Source organism: Teleopsis dalmanni (assembly GCF_002237135.1). Taxonomy (NCBI): domain Eukaryota; kingdom Metazoa; phylum Arthropoda; class Insecta; order Diptera; family Diopsidae; genus Teleopsis; species Teleopsis dalmanni. Next base: position 83,778,517 of record NC_051848.1, read on the forward strand.
TGAACATACTTTCTTTTCCTCAAGGGCAGTTTCGATTACGTTTGTGATTCTGTGGACTTGATCAATGGTCGAGTGATTACACCTGAATCCAAATTGATGCATAGGTATGGTCTGCTGTTGTTCAAGTAAAGGCAACATCCGTTTAAGCATAATTTTTTCAAATACTTTTGAAAGCACAGGTAGGAGAGCTATTGGCCTATAGGAGCTAACCTCGTTTGCATCTTTCCCCGGTTTAAGGACCATAATAATTTCTGAGACCTTCCACAACGAAGGGAGATATTTCAATCGTAGAAGAGCATTGAAGATGTTAGTAACTTTAACGTATCCATGTGAAATAAAAATAAACCTCTTTATTTTAGATTAAAAAAATACTGCTCCTGTAAAGTAATATTACCTGGTTGTGTGATGAAAACTGTTTTGTAAGAAAACGTAATATTAAATGTAAATAAAGGCAGAAATCAGAAAGAAAGACAGAGAGATACAGAGCGAGAGAGAGAGAGAGAGAGAGAGAGAGCTCAGTTAGTATAATAGACTGGTTAATACAATAAATTATTTACATAGTTTCACTGATTTGTTATATAGTTTTTTGTTTTATGTAATCAAATCCGTTGTATTGAAGGAAAAGGAATAATATTATTCTTCTGTGAATAAGATCTGTTCTTTATAAATTATTTATGAGTAAATGCGTTCTCTTTATGTAAAATTATATTATTCCTCTGTAAATCATGTGTATTTATTTTAAAAACTTATAATGATTAGAAATTGTATTAAATTTTTGTTTCACCAGTTTGGAAGAAATCTACCAAATCTTCGGAACTAGTTTCACACCATCACTTTAGCTCTATGTTTTGTTAGCTCTATGTTATTCTATCGTGGCTTCAGGATCATCATCTCAATATCTTGTTACATTGTGGCGATCAAACTTCTTTTAATCCTTTCTCTAGTCCTTTAGATGTTGCTGATAAGATTTTATTCATATGTGTATTTGTTGCATTGCTAGCGTGTTACATTCACACCACACATAGAGCTTTTTGAAATCCAAGACTGGGTATTAAGTTTTGCTAACTATGTTTAAAAATACTTTAAAATTCTACTAAACCTTTGTCAATCAATTGACTTTCGTTTACACTTATTTCAATAATTTTATGAAGATTTCTGCAACTGATGCAGTTCTCAGACGTCTTTTAAGCCCTGTAAGATGACTTTTAAACAAATCAAACCACTTACAAACCAGTGTTTTTAACAGACATATTTATTTAAAATATTTACAAAGAGTGTTATTACTTGATGATGTCTAAAGTTTTCTGTTGTTAAAAATATTCGGACAGGTTAACTTGAAGTGACTTGTAAATAAAGAAAGCATATACAAATCGAATTGATGGTTTGCCTATGTAATTTTGAAAAACGAAATACAAAGTATAGTCACTATTGTACTTTCTTGATGTCGACTCTCATCGAGACTTGAACATCTCAACAATTGCTGAAGAAATTAAAGCTCATCAAAGTGGAAGCTTATTGGAAGTAACTCTAGAGGTGTGTAAAGTAAGAAGCTAGCAGGTTTGTGGTATTGACACACGAATTTCGACGACTTGATTGAATAAACTCATACGTGTGAGCCTGCATATAGTAGGGGTTTCAAAAATTTCTTAATAAAACTATATAAGAGTCGTCGCGAATTTCGACGACTTGATTGAAAAAACTCATATGTGTGACCCTACATATAGTAGGGGTTTCAAAAATTGCTTAATAAAACTATATGAGAGCATCAAAGGCAAACTAGTTGTTAAATTTCATGTCCCATACTTTTAAAATGTTTTTAATAAGAAAAATTTTCAATTCTACTATTGTCAAATAGATTCCACTTAACGAATTTATTGAATGATCTTCTATCGTCAGAATCATTCTGTATCATTTTGCCGTTATTGAATTTCACCGTAACCTTTCCTTGCGCTGTATCTGCAGGTTACATTAAGCTATGTTGTCTTCCCATATAACTCTTTTCATCTCAACTTGCTATTAATGTTATCTTTCCAGATTTCAAGCTATCCATTGCATTTTATTATCTAGTTTTGAAACAATCTCTTTCGCATCGTTTAGGTATTCGTTCATCCTACAAGTTTGTAATTACTTCTGGACCTTCAATGACAAATAAACAAGTTGTATAAACATTAAAAAACATGACCATCAAAAAATTTCTTGAAAATAAACAAAACCTTAAGTAGAAAGTAAAAAGCAAAGCAAACCAAAGGACTATTTCGTAAAATTCGTAATGCATTTCAAGGCTACCTATTTATTTCGACATACTATAATGTAATTGTAACTGCAGTCTTGGGTCTTTATGAAGTCCTTGTGTATACACTTTGGTTGCTTTGCCATCAAACTTAATTTTTCGAAGAGAAAAATTAAAAAACAAAAATATGGAACAAAATTTCGCTTCACAGTTTTTCCTGCGGACCCGTTTCCTAGTATTTGCATTTATGTGGAAATAATAATGGCCGCTTTGTTGAAAATATGAATGAATAAGAGTTAAAATCTAAAAGGAAAATTACTCAAAAATTTTATAACAAAATGCAAAACCAAGAGGAAAAAATTGTATGCAGTAACTGAGTATAATATTCAACAGGATGGAAATAATAGCGTACACACAACCGCTGTGTCCTTATTATGCACAACGCTATATACAGAATTCTAAAGGATAGTCTGTAGAAGTATACTATAGACCAACAGATAGACGAATGCATGGGCAGACATATAGACAGGCAGACAGACAGACAGACAGACATGCAACTAAATAGATAAACACGGACTCAGTTAGCGGTAAGTAGAGGAAGCTCTCATTGCCGGCTAGTATAATGGCGCCAAAGACTTCATGTAATGAATGCGTTATTATACGTTATTTAAGTACTTGTTCCAGAAATATGATTATGTTGTTCACTTTTATGGCTGCCGCGAGGGGTGCAATACACCATAACATTTGCAGTGGCCATTACTGGTGTTGGCGTTCAAGTTCTGCTCAAATCTTTATTGCAATAGACGTTGTCGGGAATAGCTGTCCGCCAGCACAAGGTATGGGTAGCAGTAATAGAAATGAGATTACTGTAAGAATAACAAAATAGTGGGCAGGCTTTAAGTGGAAATCATTGAAGTTATGTTGTTTAAAAATTATGCACTTACTAAATTTTTAAAATTTATATTATTGCTATCGGTTAAATGTGAAGTGGATCCTTTCATTTGCATTCAGCAAGGCGCTGCTATTTTTGTTAAAAAATTCCATTGAAGGCTTTTTGCCTTTGCTCGTACTTGTCTCCTTGAAGGTGGAAAAATTAAAATAACTTTTATATTTCCAAATGTAATTTGTTCAGAAATATGAAGGGATATTCTGAGAGGAAAGGGTGATTTAAAAATGAGTATACTTCGCCCTTTATTAGCAAATTTTATTCTTTTATAAAAATCAAACCATATAATATTTAAACGAAGAAGCGTAGATAAGCGTAGGTAATATTTTTACGAGCAGCAATCATTTAACTTACTATGATATAAAATTTAATTAAGAAAATTTTAATATTGCATAAGAAATATTATAAAATATTTTCTCAAAATAATTATTTATTTATTATTTATTTATTTAATTTTAAATTGCTATTTTACTTGAGTTATGGCGGTAATGACTATTTTACTTAATAAAAACTAAAACATATAAAATAGAGGTTATGAACAGTAGTGAATGGCAACAACAAAATTTTTGTTTTCATTTAATCGAATTTCTGATCGTACAACTGTTTCGAATATTGCCGACTTCCCATTATCAGTGGGTCTGGAATTATTTCTTGTATTTAATTATTCGTAAATAATTTTTTCAATCCTGCAAGTACCAAGCGTTGAACTTGTACGCTGCCAAATTTGAAGCTCAGAGTCAACACTCATTAGCCAACTGAGCCGTACTTAACACTAACTGTGATACATATTAGAACGAAGTCATTAGCCAGCTGTGGAATAATTGAAATATTTAATGTACTTATTTTTTATTGTTAAATTATTCAAATGCTATTCTGTTGTAGAAATATTATTTATTGCATGCTCTTATATTATTTTTTCTTGTGCATAGAACCTAATCTAGGAGACAGTGATGCTAATGTTACTCCACGATTCGTACAAGCGATACTATTTTTTTTAATTGTGACTTAACATACAAGTCCGAATATACAAGCCAAGTACGATTTTGGGTCGGATGGCTAATTTCAACATGCATCATATTTGGTAGGGTACGAGCTCAGACCTTGGTACTTGCAGTCTAAAAAAGTTATTTATTCAGCACAATTTAATTTAACCGGGTGGTTATGATCGGTTATTAACAAATTATTAATAAGTAACACTTACTAAGTTATTGTTAAAATTTTTTATTTATACTTCAAAAATATATTACTACAAATGTCTTCGTACTACTTCTTTTCAGTGGTCTGAAACAAACTGGTTTGGCTTAGACCATTTTCAGTGTATATAATTTTTATTAATTTTTCATATCATTTATTGTAAGCAAATATATACAGTCTGCACAATATCCAGTGAAATTAGCCGCAAACTAGTCTCGGACGGCTTTATGACAGTCAAAAAATGTCCTTGCGTCGTCAATTTCTATTTTGGGTAATAACTACAACTCGCAAATAGCCACATTAGGTAAATATAGTGGATGACCGATTAGAATGATTTTTTTCTTTCGTTCAAGAACTACGATGGCAGCTTCCAGTCACACTCGTTGAGTTCTGAACCAAAACAGCTCACAGAATTTATTCTGCATTCACCGTCTAAGTCCGTGACCTTCAAGGATAGAATGTTCAATGATCAGCATTGATTTAATTTTGTTATTCTAAAAGTGCCATTTTCTGTTGATTACTTCAGTACCGCACTTTGATACTTTGTTTTCAGGTCATGCTAAAAACCAGTTACAATAGATGATACCATTGACGAATTTCTTTGGGACATGCGTCAAGAGGTGTAAACTGTGCTTTTTGGTATAGCAATTTCATTCTCGATGAGTTTTGTAATCACTTTCAAAAATTTTAATGATTTTTTGTTATTTTGTTCTTTGCGATTGACTTTCAATCTCAGCTTTATCCTGCTAAGAAAAGGTACCACTATGTAAATAGACATTAATTATTTCATTTGATTTCTTTCTATAATTTTTTATATCTTTAATTTTTTACTGTTAATAATAATAACAAACCAGTCAATTTGACATTAAAGCTCTGATCTGCTGAACTTTATTAGTATCGGATTGCTTATAGTTTTCTTACCATTGCGACTAAAAAACCCACACTGCATTTTTTTATACCGATTTCAGCGCCCCTCAAAACAATGTATGGGAAGGTAATACTTTGTTTCCTGCTTGTTTATCAATAGAAATACAGAAATATATGTGTTTTTTATCTTTTGGGAGATTAAAACTAGTATAGACCACGTTGTCATGAACCTATGCTTAAAATAGAGTAAACTAATTATTGAACTCAGCCAAGTTTCACTCTTAGTGGTATTAGCTTTCACTCGCTTCCTTGATTGGTTTTACCTAGCATTATGTATATACCACGTAAAAGATTTTGGTTGTAAGCCAGATGTGAATTTCCTCTAAATAAATTTAAAGGAATTAAGGAATTCGATTCGTTTTTTGACATATATCTGTGCCTGTATCTAGCCTGTAGATTTTTTATATAAATTCGTAAGGCAGTTCTATTAGTAGTAACTTGGAATCCTAGTAAAAGATCACTTGGAAGTGGGATCTTAGTCCTAAATTAAATAGATAAAATTAAGCACACAACAATAACGCACAATAGTTCTTTTAGGTCGGGTTGCATTCATAACCTAATATTTAATAATAATAACAATAATAATAATACTAGTAACTATTCGAAAACTGTCACATTTAGACTGGTTGCTTTATCCGATCCTATTTTGTAAAAAGTAAATACAATTCTGTCAAAGAAGTTCTATTTTCCCATTACTTTTTAGGCATTTAATGCAATATTTCAATAATAGTGCAGTCAATGTTGTCTTCAAAGTCAAGAGTCAATTCTGGTTTATTTACTAAAACCGAGAGATTGAAGTACCCCCGATCGTAAGTAATACAAACGGCAACGTAGAGCACCATCTGGCCAGTTTACATTACTGTAGAGTGTGTTGTGATCAAACTCCTTGTTAAATTAGTCAATAGTTGTTCTTGAGATATTGCATATAATACCAGAATAGCCAAAAAAAAACTTTATTAATTCTGTATTACATATATGAATACATGAAATATTATTATATTTAAAAAAGACTATCTTTCTGTTTTTGGAAAAACTTTAAATCATTTTTTATGGCACATATCTTTAATACTAAAGCAGAATTTAATATAAGTTTTATTGCACAAATTTTTAACTAGAATATTAACTTCTGTGATAGGCTTAATGTTGCAAACAAAAAATTTAACTTTCCATTACTGCCAGTGAAACACTTGCCAGCATGACATCCTTACAAGTGTAAGAAACTACATTTTCCTTGTTTACAGCAAATTTCACAAGGAAAACCGCCAAAAGTATTCCACCTTTAAAATTCTTACAGTAATTTCAGCTGTGAAGATATGCAGCATATTTCCTGTAATAATACTGATGCCATGGTATACGCAGTACGAGTACGCAAAGTTTTTCAGTTTAATCTTACGCTGGCTTATTTCAATGTATTTTACCACTTTCAGGATCATTAAAAAAGTTTTCCCATAAAGAGGCAGAAATAAACGCCTTCAACTTCAGTTAGCACTGCAACTCGTACTTCAATTAAACTGCACTGCTGCTGACATTAAAGTCATTTATAAGCCGCTCCTTACACTCTCGCTACTTGTGCAAGTTGAATCGGTCCTGTAAGTTTTGTCATCAAGTAAATGGCGGAGTGTTGTCAAGGAAATGTAATGGCATCCTTAAGCCTTTCAACTGCGAAATTCAACATTAAATATTTTTTAACACAATAATATTCTTTCATATATCAATTTTCCTTTTTATTTACATGTCTTACCTTCTTTTATTGCAATCTGCATTAAATAAAAAAATTTTTAATATGATTAACTAAAGTAATTAAATCAAACTTTGAAAGTGTCCTCATTCTTAAGTCAGAGTTTCGAATCCGGGTCAAGCGTTCGTCGGTGACAAAAACCAATTAAATTGTTTCAAAGTACTTGAGCATCGAGCTGTTCGAGAAGTTTAAGTAGTTCGAAGATTTCGATCGCGAACTTCGAGTGTTGGGAAGTCCTCGAGGTGTTTGAAGACATTCGAACTACTTTAACTGGAAATCAGATTCATGTTTTATCACATTTTCACTTCATTATATTAAAATTCGCATAACAGCAAATTTTGTAGTATCACATGATGTTCAAACATATTGAAATATGTTCAGTAAGTCGTTGTATATGAACATTCAAATGTTCGAATCTTGAATATCCGAAATAAAGATTGAGCATTAACAGCAGTAGCGAGGAGTCAGCTTTTTGGCAAGGTGTTCACAATTTGATCAAAACAGAATTCCAACTATAACGTATTCTCCCTATTCCTGAGTTTTGTCCTTTCCACAAGCAAATAGCGTACGAGACTAACAAAACAATTTATTTAATTGTTCGCAGCCTATGATCCACTGGTTTTTATGGTAAATAGTTGTAGGAAAACGGCGACTTACCACAGATTTCGACATTTTTACATCAGGTACCAAATTCTTCATATCTGGAGTTGGGCTATTCATTTTATGAACTAAAATCTTTTTTTCAGAAGATCGTTTAAAAAAAGATATTTGAATCAAATCTTTAATCACACATTAATCCATTTCAAAATATTATTTTTCACTTCAAATTTCTTTAATTTTTTTCTTTACTTTTACCATAATTGCAATAATGATTTTGTTTTTGGTTTATTTTCAACCTCTACATAAGAGTAAGAAACTCTCATGCACTCATTTACTCTTTTACTTTGTATTTACTATGCGCGGTTCAGGTTTTTTACTGAACCATTTGCCCATATAAAAGGGCAACCGTGACTTTGATTGTATTTGCATGCTTTGTATGAACTTGGGGTTCAGTTTAGTCGACTGAACCTCTAGTCAAATGTAAAGCGATTTTCGCTCAGTCATTTCTATTCTCTTTTGTATTTACTTTGCATAACATTGGAGGTTCACTTTTTTTATTGAACCGCTTGCACGCATTAATTTAAGAGTTATGATTATTTTACGTACATATTTTGAGAGGCTTGTTTTCTCTTTTATTTTTATATTTCTTTGTATGTTTTGTGTTTATTCAATATTGAACTTAGTCCCAATGTGAATGTTATTACATTTCCATGCTTTGTAAGCAGCGCGGTGCAGTTTTTATTCTGAACCTTAGTATATTTTGAGAGGAATGTGTTTTCTCTTTTATTAATTATAAGTAATGTTGGGTGTAACTAACATATGTATGTGAAATTTTGTTTGTATTATACGTTTTGTGTTTACGTTAATATGTTTAGAAAAGCTATTATAAAAAACGTTAAGTATCAAAATAGCGAGATTATTTACCTAATAAAAAAATGTTCTAAAAAGGAAGCTTTGTTAAGGTGTTCAGTGAACACTCTGAACCATTCGACGCTTCGCCTCTGATTAACAGTAGATATTACTAAATATCCAAAATCACTAAATTTTAGAAATATTTATTAGATTTAATTGGCCGCAAATAATTTAAGACTGCAAGTCGTCAATTTCTATTTAATTGCTATATATATACAATCCTGTACTCTTTTCAAAACATACATACCTATATAAACATGTTATATAAAATCATTTCTTACAGTTGTTTCCTTTCCTCTTATATGTTCAAGAAGTTTTTAGAGGTTTTTGGAGAGCACCCATTGATCCGTCCATTGCTTAAATATCACCAACATTGGCTCTTACCCAGTACAAAACGCATCGATCCGTCGTCGAAGATGTGATTATTTTTTGTTCTTCATTGTATATACATATTTTGTACATTATATTAAGATATATATAAAATAAATAGATGTATAAATAAATTAGAATCAAATCAAAAAAATGTGAGTGGACTAAAAATTTTTATCTCACAGACTGCTTATTCACTTCTCTCGAAATTGGCACTGATAATAACAAAGGTTGAACGAAATAGGTTGCTGTGAATACTACAATTGAAGAGAGTAAGTATAATAGGGACTATTTAAATTCATCTCTTGAACAATTGTTTTGGAAATTTACTTAATCATGCGGACGTTGTATAAAAGACTGTCTCGAAGACAATGGCTTCTTAAATGACTTTTCCAACTGGGTAGTTTTCGTTTAAATCATGTGTAAATGAGATGAAGTGTTCAGTTTATACTAAATTAAGCATATCAATATATTTCTTAATTTCTTATTAAATTTTTTTTCATAAAAAATTCCATTTATCCTTCAGTTTTATACGTTTTGAGTTTTATACGTTTTGTACATCAGAAACAGCGACCTTCACCGCGACGTTTATGTACCAGCCGTCACTGTAGAAATAAGAAATTGACAGTGGCTCATCATGACAGACCTCGCTAGCATACAAATTAAAAAAGCCAACAAATTTGTTGACACTAGCAGATTAGGATGATGATTGAAACGTGGAATACCTTTTGAACTGGTGGCTTACTATAACTTACTATACGCATCCCTCGAGATACTGTTTCTTATCGTTTCTACAAAATTTCTGCGTACTTAGTTTCGTTATTGCATTTTTTTGCCACAATTTCACGGATGCCAGTTCAGACCATTTTTCTAAGAAGAGTCTTTTTTCGTTTATTAGGAACTACGCTAATGTTTTTCGGATTCGCTAATGTTTGAATTCGATTATCTGGCAAATTCCTAACACGATTGATATAATCAAAATGCAATTTTATTATTTCGGTGTATACCGCATTTCGGTATATATATGTGGTTTCACCCACCGATTGCCTTCATATTATATACAAACACGATTTACAACATATTTTATTCAGTCAAAATTCTTTATTAAATATATTTATACAAAATATTTTTTTACACCGTTCGCGCACACGACATACTCTGCGCACTGCACCTTTACTACTCCTACTTTTCATTCTGTCTTTCGTTCGTTGTGTCATTTTCTGTCAGTGTTATCCTTTGCCGTCTTTATGTCAGTGTTGCCCTGACAAAGGATTGTCTGTCGCTATTATGTCTGGGCACCATTCCTACATATATATATATATATAACCCTTCAGAAAGGTTTCAATTACTCAAATTCTATTGAAAGCATAGTTTAAGAATAAAGAGAATATAAAATTTTGTTAAAAATTTGAATTGCACATATTTATATATTATTTCTATTGGAATAAAAAGTTTAAAATTAAGTAAGTTATGTTTCATCTACGCAAAAAAGCGTATATGTTAATTTCATTATTCATTTAATGACCATCTTTTTTTTCTTTTCTGACAAAATATCAGCTACTATTTTAGTCTTGAGACATATTGCAACAAAATGTTTAGGAAAAAATACAAACTATCTCTCATTCTGACTTTGGAATATCACCAAATATAAACAACAATTACTTCTTAACATTTTTTTTTAAATTATCTAAACTCGAAAAATTATTCCCAAAAACATTAAATATATTATAGGACTATGCCAATAAACCACTTAAAGTTATATGATAGGCCACAGCCTTCCAGAATACCACTAAGGATTTTCATTACTTTTGAGTATTGAATTCCTTATCAGTCAGGTTTCCAATCACTTCTAGTTAGATTGCATCTCTGCGATCGTCGAATTACGAATGCAAAGAATGTTTGAGTCTGTAAACGGACTCATTCGAACTAGATACTTATTCCAGATGAGACAGTATTTAAAAAGAATTATTTTATTAATAAACAAACAAAATTTCACTGAAATTTTACAATCCAAAAACAAAATTTAATCCTTTTATAAATAATGTTGAATAGGTTTATGTTCTTTACTGTTGCGTTATCTACTTTGGCACATCAATCCTACTTGCTTCATTCTCATGTTACAACTTTAATGTCCACTCTTGCAAAGCAAATCTTTAGTGAATATTTCATACCCATTAGTGGTCCATCTTATCTCTACATAGTCGCCTTTCCTTCACAAATTCCAAATTTATCCTAACTGCCAGGTTAGTTGATCGATTCATAGTGTTACGCTATTTACTCGTTAATAGTAGTTTGAAGACCTTGTCTCAATGATACCATTTCACACCAACAGAGCCAAAAAAATGTAATGAAGGAAGGGACATAACAACGTCATTCGTTTATTTACGAAATTGCTTTAAACAGTCGCATTTCTTGTCGTTGAAATTTCTTTGTGGCCACAGCGAAGGATATAGCTGAACCGGCCATTCTTTGTTAAGCGCAAGGGACGATTCAGACATAAATGATAAATTGTATTCACGTATTTTGTATCTTAGATAAATGTTACTACGTTCTTCAGGTTCTTCTTCAGATTCAGTTTCAGGCTCATCTTCAAGCTGTGAGTCTGTACGTTTTTTGCCACATTTACTCAAGTCTGGAATAAAGAGATCGTCCAAAGGCCGACCTTGATAGAAAGACAAAGGAAAAGGTTTGCGTCTGACTTTTTTCCTATTCCTAAGCTGTGTTTCTTTGTTAGTTTTCTGACTTTCTTTTTTAAGAAACCCTAGGTGTTCGTCATTAGATTTTTCAAGCTTACCAACTTTGTCTTTGTTAATTTTTTCTGTTTCAAGAGTAGACACCATTTCCTCAAGTTTTCGTACTTTTTTCTCTAAGTAATCTATTTGATGGCGTATAGCGATAATGTCTTGTATTACTTCATTTCGGAATGCTTTATGGTCATCTTGTGATGATAGCTTTAGTTCCGTAGTTTGTAGGTAAGAATGATGGCGCATATTCAAATCATCATCAACTTTTTTTTCCTCCTCATTAGCTACCAGTTTGTCAGTTTCCGATAAACTACGTTCCAATTTGCTCTCTGATGCAGTCTATGGATTATAAATACAAAATTTAAACGAGATTTGTACTTTACTCTTAGAAATATTATCATTAAATTACTGACCTTTTTCGGTAAACGGTGTTCGCTATCACTCTTCGACATTTTGCTCTTCTACAATGCAATTTTGATTCTGGTTTAATTTTTGTCAAATGAGTAAATGAAATTTGATTTAAACGAATGTCATATTTTAGTATTTTAGTATTTTTTGCCGGAAGGAAAATTATATCACAATTTTACTAAAAAATAAAAAATAATGAAGCAGAAGTTTCTTCAATTTTACAATTTAATATTTTTTTTTTTCAAATGCGGTTGCTTTGTGATTAAAAATTTAATATTACTTTTTATTTTTTATAATGTCATATCAGTTATTGAATTGAATCTCTATATTGCCGTCTGACGTCAGAATTCCGTATTTATTTTTGCATTATACGTTGGACAAATATAGAGACAAATGTACTTTCCTCTTCGATGTCATCACTTCTAAGCTAACTAATAAGAAGGTTGAATACGGTTCTCGTTTTGGACAGACCAACCTGTAAGACAAGATGCGATCATGATTGCTGTAGAGAAGGATTTTCTTTATTCACATGGAGATAATTGTCTTCTACATACATATAGTGTACGTTGGTGGATAAGTTATATGTATTAATATTTCATTGCTTGGACTCATCTTTGAAAAAGACGAATGAATAGATTTATTTAATATTTTCACAAATTTCTAAACAAATTCATAACTGTTTTTATTTTCGGTAATTTAGTCAATATTATTATTTTCTATCGTATTGATTACACTGTAGTGCCTTTTCATATTCCGTGTCCAATCATGTTTTTATATCAGTTTTCGTCTATCAACCTATCTATACATAATTGAATGATTCGTAATAATTCGTGACTGGGATTGGACCATAACCATAATAATTACTTACACATATGACTGTTTTCAGATCTGAACAATATCTCTTATCATTTGTCTGAACAATACTAGTTGTACTTACTCTCTTTGACAATAGTTCACTGCTTCTTAAAAATCTGTCAATGTGACCCGAAAGGCAAGTGGAAAATATCCAGAAGTAGAAATTTCTATGCATTTGCATAGAACTTAATTGAATATGACATTTTTAACAAGATATTTAACAAGATATTGCTTGTACTGTAGGTGTTTAATAGCTGATATAATATAGAAGACTATAGTTTTTTATTTATTAAGCATTGTTAAGCATATTAATGTTTGACGTCAGGAACTCCTCAGCAAAGACACTGCGGTTTTTATAGAGAAGTCTAAATGCCTCCTGCTTGCTTTGTTTATTATTTTAAGCTTTTTTTTCTGTTCACTGAGTCTTAAATATGTTTTATGAAATATTTCCATGTTTTAAATGGTAGTTTATTTAATTTTAAATATCGAATCATCGGATTATCGAAGACATCTTGATATTTTATGTGTCTTAGTAGAACTTTAGTTTAAAGAATGAGCTATGTCTATCGTTCTTTTGATTTCTTTTTGTGAAGTTTATTCATCTTTACAGTTTCACATCGATGATTTTTAGTTTTTCCTCTTCCAATATTTTATAGCTACTTTGGAATTCGTATTAAAAATTAGATGATCATTGTTGTGGCTTTACCAACGGCTAAACGAAATTAAGCAAGGGAATAATATACTAGAAAACGGTGTATTATCTATAATTTATATTTTATGTATTGTAACTACAGGGTTAGGTGATTTAAATGTTACCTATTCAAGCGACCTTATCTTTTTTACGTGAATTTTTTTTTAAAGATTCATATCACAAAAAGTCACACATACATTAAGACCGAAAAGTTTTCGGAAATTCTCATTTAAAATTCGCGCGCTGTATATTTTTCGATATTTTAAGTTTATGTAGTTTGGCAGCAATTAAGGACAATTACTATGCCAAAAATGAGCGCGATTTGTCAGACAGTTCGTTTACGGCAGCTGTTGAAACCAGTTCACCTCAGTAGTGCGTTGCGAAAAAAACAATGGAAAAAAATATTGAACAAAGAGTTTGCATCAAATTTTGTGTTTCGAACGAAATTTCGTGTGCAGAATCGTTGCGAATGCTACAAAAGGCTTATGGGGAATCAGTTTTATCGAAAACTCAAGTTTATGAGTGGTACAAAGCCTTTCAGGACGGTCGTACGACCGTCGAAGACATTTCGCAACGCACTACTGAGGTGAACTGGTTTCAACAGCTGCCGTAAACGAACTGTCTGACAGATCGCGCTCATTTTTGGCATAGTAATTAAGGACAGTGCTGCCAAACTACATAAACTTAAAATATCGAAAAATATACAGCGCGCGAATTTTAAATGAGAATTTCCGAAAACTTTTCAGTCTTAATGTATAATCAAAATTTCAGAATCCATTCACTGTAGGTCGATATGCCCACCTTTTGCCTTGATTATGGCCTTCAAACAGTTAAAAAATGTGTTGCATACTTCACGAATGTGATCTTCCGGTATTTTGTCCTAAGCGCTTCCATACTGGCATATTTTTTATCCTCAGCTCGCTGTCCGAAATGGCTCAGATTAAATAGTCTATCGGACTTACAACTGCCGAATTTGAAAGCCATTGTTTAGACGAATTGAAGTGTAGGGCATGATTTTTTTAACCATTCTTGATTCTCACGAACCTTATGAGACGGTTCCGAGTCTTGTTGGAACGCCCATGGCTTACAACCGAAACGTTTGCGTTGGCACAGCTCTTTCAATATATTTTCCCGCTAATAAATCACATTGACTTTGACACCAGGCTCAATGAAAAAATTGGAGAGTGTCCATTGATCACAGGTGCTGATGTCTCTAAACCTTTATAAGCTCAACGGTGCTTTTCAATGTTGGAAAAAATTTATTTCGGGTATTTAAGGGATTGACAAATATATTTTTTCAAACACCCTGGACTAAAAAAAAACCATAAATAAATGAATAGTTTTGATAGATAGACATATGTTATTTATGTTATTTAGATCAAGCTTAAGTAAGTTAAGTAAGTTAAATTAAGTTAGAGCTGCAGGCTCGCGCACCAAAACGATGCTACTTTACTTTATAGCGTCCTTGTGTTTTTTGATTTTACGTTTAAATTGCATTAGGTCGTCCAGAGCTTACATTATCTGTAATGTTTTCTCGACCTTCCTGAAAGCACTTTATGTTATTCATAAACTCTTGGTTGTGAAATGACATAAAGACTTCATTTAACATTTAAAAAATTCGTTGTACTTAATGCCAGAACAGAACAGAGTTGAAGTTGCTAGTGGGATATCTAACGGGTCACCACGGGCAACGTTACCATCTCAACAAAATGAGCCTATCCGAAGAGATAGATTGTAGACTCTGCTTGGAGGCAGAGGAGACAACCAGCCACACTAATGTATGCCTGCGCCATTTCTTTGGAAAATAAAAATTAAGCACTATAACCGGTTCTAGTGAACATATAAATTACTGACATAAGATCCTATATGCATGACAATAGAAAAAGACAACACGACTACTGAACTAAAACGACAGATACTTCGAAATTTTCGTTACTTTTTGATCGAACCTTTATGCAAGTCAGCATGTCAATTTCCAAGCAAGGTATTTTATTACCTCGATTACCTAGGTATTTTATTTCATTGCTTTGTGGTGTGTTAATATGTCACGAGTGATATATATCTTATTTCGCCATGTTCTTCTTCGATTTAAGTAGCTTGAGTCAACAAATCCAATTATGAGCCATTAATCATTAAATTTCCAAACAGTTAATGGTGTTCAGTTCAATCAAATTCTTGTACGGCTCTAGAGGCCATATAACCAATTATTTCTTTTAGTTTATTCAAAAATTAAAATATTGTAGTTTACTCTGCACATATGTAAATATCATTTACTTAAAATGGAAAATTTAGCACATGAATTACAAGAATTTATTTCGTTGAATTATTTTTGTTGCAAAGGAAAAACGAATCCGCAACATTTTGTATTATTTTATTTCCCGTATCCTTTTATATTTCAGCACATTTTTCACATTCTATTCGGGGTTTTCTTGGGTTTTTTCGCTTTAAGTGCTTAATAAAATGCAAATTCGAATTGCACCAAAAAAGTCACAATACAACAGCCACAAGTAAAATGCATATGAACGCCCGAAAAACGAGTGAGGAGCGCAAATAGAGGATCAAAATATAGAAAAATTAAGCGAAATGGAAAAAGCAACACACTCTACACACCAAAATGAACAAAACAAAATAAGTATAAAGCTGAGCACATACTAAGTACGTTAACTCAAAACCCCAATGGGGGAAATAAACTTATATCCGGTACCGTACGTTGCAGGAACTTGCCATGGCGCTCAACTTAAAATTTAAAACAGGTGGCACATATTTTGTGTAATCTATATGCACATCTTCAGCAGAAGTCTGTGTAAATTGTCTTTGCAATGGTGTAGTTAATGTGCACCGTAATGCAGTAAAGGGTTAATAGACGTTGTCCACAATTACAATTTCAAACTGCAAATATACTTGAATAAAGAATTTACCACTTTCTTTAAGATTGGCTAGGTGAACATGCATGTCATCCCCTACAGTTTTTTCTCGCACCGCACTGTTTTCTGTGTATTTCTATAACTTTGTTTATACGAGTATTGCACATTTATGTGCATATGTGCAGTGCAGTGTTGAACTGTTGATACGGTGAAACCAACACATAAATGGAGTTGTTTCTCTTCCGTTTGAAGTCTTCTTTCGTTAAGTTTCGACTGCGACCCAGTTGTAAGTTCCTCTAATAAAGCTATTCCGTGCTCCTCCGTTTTCCTTTTTTAGCCATTCCGCTAACGTTATTATTTTAGTGAAAGGTGATGGCACCACTGTTGGGATTACCAAAGCGATAGCTTAAAAGCAATTTATTTAAATTTTTTTTACTCTACGAGGTTCTTTCTATAAATACGAATATACTTAAAATAATAGCAGTAACAATATTTTTCCAAAGTATCAAGTGTTTGGTTAAAATATCAAATTTTTAGAAAGCAAGTTTTTATATAAATGCATTTCTACGAAGAAGCATACTTTTGTAATATTATATTTTATATAGCTTTTTGAGTTAATATAATTAAACAGGGCAAACAAGTTCTAAACATATTTCTAATCTTTCTACTGACTTACTATATTATTACTATTTTTTTTGTTAATTAAATTTTTGACTCACCACAGAGTAGTGCCAAATATCCATCATCAGTGATTTTTTTGGAATAATTTCTTATATATAATTATTTGCAAATTAATTTTTGAGACTGAAAGTACCAGGTATCGAACTCGTGCTCTGTCAAAGTTGAAGCTCAGAGTCAGTGTTCATCAGCCAACTGACCTAAAGCCGTACTTGGCTTATACCTTCCGCTCAAAAAGTATCCGGATTTTGTTGTTTGTCAACTACTCCCTAAGTAATAGACCTTTTTCAAAAATTTTGTTATATTGGTACATCCTTTCTTGACATATGGTACAAATTTGAGCGCCATTTGTCAACTAGTTTGTTTACAGCAGCTGTTAATGTGAGACTACCTCAATACCACAAGTGCATTTAGCGATTTTTACTATGGAAAAATCTTGTTTTACGCCATTTTTTGACCAAACACGGCACCACTGTCATCGCTCAGGCACCATATTCGCCAGATCTGGATCCGTGCGACTTTTTTCTGATCCCGAAACTCAAATTGCCCCTTCGTAGTAAGTGTTTTGAGTCGATTGAATCGGTAGAAGAAAATTCGCTGAAGGAACTAAAAGCCATACCTTCACGGGCCTACGAAAAGTGTATGGAAGATTGGGTTAAGCCTTGGCATATGTGTATCGCTTCAGAAGGAGCATATTTTGCAGGAGATAAAATAAATTTATGAACAAAATTTAAATTTGTGTGTTTTATTTACAAAATCCGAGTACTTTTTGAGCAGAAGGTATGTTCGAACTTAAATTTTTGCTGTGTTTACTGTAAAAGTTTAATTAACAATTTATCTTGCTATATTCTATTAATCAGCAATTAATTATTAAATTTAAAAAGTTTTATTATCGTGCTAAACGTACTGTTCTCTATTAGGAACTATTTTCTTGATATAAGTTATTGTTTATATCACTTTTTTTTCTAAAAGTATGAGAAGGAGAGCTTCTACTTTTTTTATATAGATTTTAAGTGTGCTTTTAATATTATAAATCGTAAGTCAATGCATTGAGATTTCCGAAGACATTATTTTACTAATAAAATTTCTCTTTGACAATATAGTAATCGCCGTTCACTCTGAATAGAAAACCAGTTAAACATTTTTAAATAACAGAAAATTGGACAGGGGTTAGCACTATGTCTGTTCTCATCGGTGCGGTTGGAGTACTGCAATAAACGACTGAGAACTTATTTGGAGTCCATTTGTACGAAAGCTAAACTATGCTTACATTATTTACGTTTTCACTCGCGGTCTCTAACATTGCAAAACGAAACTAATCTCGGTCTCATAATTCAGCTACCGATCTTTTGAAAACTACATTTATACGTTTAGAATCAGCAAATGTGACGCTTTCAATAATGTAAACTGAAAAAGAAATCTAAAATGCTGCCCAACTAGGTGGAGAGTTTCAAAAAAAATTCTTGTGACTGACGTAGATAATCTAAACAGTTAATAGAAATCCAGTTATGGCGTAGTTACTAACCGCATTCAAAATCTAATCGGCTTAATTGAGGTCTAACCAATATCTCTTTACCAATGCTTAGATTCATGAGTGCTCGTTTCATTTTATTCTTGAATGCCATCACACATTTCACATTTACGGAACTAGTCAGAGATTTCGATAATACTGGCTATGACTGTGCACTACTCCTTCATCGTGACGATACCCAGGACAAACTAACCATTCAGTATAAAAAAAACTGATTGAGATCTTTAAGTAAATATGAAAACAAGAAAAAATGGCAACAAAAACAAATATACGGAATCATAACTGACCTATAGGAAAATATTCTTGTTGTGTTTGACCAACTAAGTAAAAAAATTTAATTCTATGGGAATTAGCATATTAGTTTAGAAATTAGTACCTTTTTAATATTATAAAGGAATTATGAGCAGATTTGATACAATTCAAGAAATGCTTTATATGACGAAAAGTGCGGAAAAAGTACATTAATTTATACCAGATTAGCATATTGGGATACACCAGTTGAATAGTCGTTTTATAATACAAAATGCAACAAATCGATGGTTATGATGATCACATTATACAAACTACACTTCGAATTTCTCTCCTGACTCCATTTTTTCCAAAGCAGATCCTCAGCGATTATTTCCTGTTCGAAGACCTTGAAATGGTTAAGGGAAAAAATTGCTTCCAATAAAAAAATAAGATAAACTAAACTATTAAGAACAGTTTATTTTAACTGATTAGACTAAAAATTAAATGAGTATTAATATAAAGATAAATCAATGTTTATATATTATATTGACAATATAACAATATCAGCAATATTGAAAATGTTGAAGTTCTAAAGAAACCAGGAGACGTCTTTGCTGAGTTAGTTCCTTTGGTGGAATGCATCTTACATATAAACTTATATATGCTAATAGTTTGAAACACCTAAACAAATTGAATATATTATGGCAATAAACAAAATATTGGAAGCATGATATATATTAGAATAAGTGCTATATAAATGCAGTTAAGTGTTTTATAAACTCACAATATATCAAGACTTAATAAGCTATTTAAACGTTTAGAGAATCCATGAAACTATTGTTTAACAATTAATATCTGTATTTTCTGATTACGAAGTGTAGACTATAAATATCCTTCTATTCCTAAATAGTAATCTATTACAGAAGTATGATTATTATTAATAAATATTAATATAAAATTAATATATTAAGAGCGTTTTTTTATCATATTTACATAAACTTTAAAAAATTTTAGTTAGATAGGACTTCGGTATATGTGTAGGTTTCTTTAATTACAGCTACGCTATTATTTAATAAGTACATATATGCTATCAGTTATTTATAGCGCTCAACGACTAAACACAACTAAATAATATAAACACGTACTTAAATAATAAGTTAAAATCCATATTTACTATGTGTAAATCTTTTTTCAGAACCCGCAAAATTTGTTTTGAAAATTGGTAATTTATACAAAAATTTATGATTAAATATAAAACTGCTGTAATGCTCCAATCAGCCAAATCTCCGGAAAGTGCATTCTGCAACTTTTTTTCATTTCTAAATATTCTATTATGTATTTCCGTTATTTAGTCAATGTGAATATACAACAAATAATATTATCTTTATGTTATTCAATATTATAGCTGATGTTCTGTACTTGCTTCATTCAAAAAGTTCCTTCACGCATTTTCTCCAACGCAACCGTCACCTACTTACTGTCGCCTATCATTAAGTTTATAGCTACCTCATCACTCATGAGAGCTAAATAACCAAACTAAATTCTAGATGAACAATAGATCTAAAGCCTAAACAGTAGATCGAGTACATTTCATGATTGTATCATCTTTGCAGTCACTCTTCCTCACATATTGGATCAACAATTTCTTATAGACTTTTTCTTGAACACGGATCGTTATGACTGCTATTATTTTCACTTAAAGTAGATATTGCATCGCAACTTTAAGATTCATTGTGCTTTCTATTTAGACCTAGAGTGACTAACTAAGTCTTATCTCTGCAAAAAGTAGCACTATTTATCCTAATTTTAAAGTTTTAATTAATTATGAAATGTTGAGTATCCATCTAAGACCTTCTTTAATTTATGCATCAATGTAGGGTAGCTCCATAACACACGGTTTACAGAGTCTTTCTTTAGTTTACAGAACCGGTGTTATAATAAGGTTCGTTTATTTGAAGAGCTTTAAAAAAATTCACATTACTTATATCCAAAATATGCATATCTACAAAAATTTTTTTAATTTATATCAATATTTGCTTAGCCTCTATAAAAACTCACATAATTTCAAAGGGGACATACGTTCTTATTCTTTTATTACAATATAATATTCATGCGTCTGAAGAGTTAAAAAATATACAAAATTACAAAGACTTACTTACTTACTTATTAACCTACTTATGTACTTAATTAATAACTCACTTATATACTCACCTACTTAGTTACTTACGTACTTAAATGGCCATAACAGCTAGTCACCGGGTCACTCCTATCACCTCTGTTGAGTACGTGCCTTTTTCAGTCTGGTACATCAAGCACGATGAGTGCTGAATAAACTTATTTACTCCCTCGAAGACACGGTCTACCTCTACATCTACGTCTATTGTTTGCAAAGACTATTGGATAAGATATTTTACTAGCTAACTGACGTTTTAAATTCCTTCTACTTCACTCACCTAACATACTATTACCTATAATGCTAGATTCATGTTTTAAGTGATATGCTTTAAATACTTATTATAAAACTTGTGTGTCCTGTGAAAACAACCTGTATCGAATGAGGGAGAAAGAAATTTTTAATCTGAATGACTACACAGCTATTTCGGATTAGTGGTTTTTGAAGACTTCTATTGGCTTAGTTTCCGTGTACAAATTTTGGACTGCAAGTAGCAGGTATTGAGCCTTGTCAAATGTGATTGTGGATATATCAAATCAGAAACCAATGTACTCCTTACGTTACGTTATTCAAATTTCGGATATTGTTATTCGGATCTTTTGTCACAATAGCAAATGCATTTGCTATAGCGTAAAAACAGCTATATCAATTTTTTAGTGTTATAAATTGGTTTGTTTTAAATTTAACATTTTTATTTAAAAATCATTTTTTATACTACATAATATACAATTGTTAATATAGTGTACACGTGAATTATAAAAAAAATCATTTTCTTTGAAATAACTTCGTCATTGAGTGACTTCGCCGAAAACAAACTTTTTTTATAAGTATATTCATTGAAAGTCACACCACCTCCTATGTTACTAAAAATTCATCCTTTCTGAAATATACTGCCGACGCTTAACATTAAACCCACTCCACTGCGGAACGAATAAATTTAGAGGTCAAAGATTAAAGTAATAATAAAATGATGTACAAATAATTAACTTGCTTTACGGCTTTTCTTCCTCCACGGACTGACTGACTTACTTACCATTGTAAATCTAAACACGAACAAACCACAAAAAAGGACAACCAAGCCACTAAAACCAAAAGCTCGATTAAAAAAATAAGTAAAAGTATAAATATAAAAATCTCTGCATAAATTTTCAATTCATGTACTAAAGGCATTTAACAATATTATCGGATACTCCAACCAATAAGACCTTTTGCAACTTCAACTCATTTCCATAATTTATGCCATGCCGCCAAATATTAAATTAAATTGCTAAAAATTCAACTTCTCAAAGGAAATAAAAAATGAACATGGCATAATAAATTATGCTGAGCACTACAACGGCAACGGCAGCATCCGCACCACCAAGTACTGTACCAAACAGCAGTTCCAGATTCGGTTTCATCTCCAGTAACACATTGACTATACATACTACCCCTATTCCACGGTCTTCTTTACTCTTCTTTACTCTTCTTTACACTTTTTTTTTTGAAAGTTTTTATTTGTTTTTCGTTGTGGCATTGAACACAAAATGGAATTCAGCAATGAAATGTGATATTTAAGTAGCGTCTCAGAAGAGGAACGCGAATTATAATGCTAGCCCCACAACAACAATAAATCAATATTGGCAATTTAAAATTGACTGCAGGTAGAAGTCCTGGCTGTTGTCCTATTGAAGTCTATTTGTTCTATTTGTTGTTGTTGCTTTTTTTGGTGTGGTAGTTGGGTTCGGTGGATCGAGTGCGGTATCACCCGTACTCGGGTGATGTACTCGGATGTGCATGTGGAGTCTTGCTAAAACAGCGCCACATTTTGAAGCACAGCAGAATTTGACTCTATTAAAATGCACACACCAAGCAAACAATAAAATGTCTAGAGGAAAAAATATATTTAAAAACAAAAAAATTAAATAAATAAAATAGAAAAATATTTGAAACTTAAGGTAAATGGGAAAAAATGGCTGACAAAGCAACAGCATAAGTGGCATTGGAAAATTGTAAACAAAAACTGCAAATTTCAAGCAAAACTTAAACTCGAGACTCGAACCATTGAAAATATTGCGGCAAATATTGCGGCAAATATTGGCCGAGACCCCTTTGCTTGACTGCGTTGATTTAAGATTGGCATTTAAGCGGTTCCACGGCATTTCATGTCTGTTCGAATGCAACTTGCTGCAACTACCTACTTAGTCTGTTGATTTCATAAGGGACATGGCAATGTTATCGGTAGCATGCAATTGCTATTGAGAGTTCTTGAAGGCGTGCATTGCACAATATTGATTCGTGTTTCCGTTTACTCTGCCACTTAAAAAGATTTTGTATTAAAAATTCATTTATTTCTTATTTCCAATGATTTCGAACATTTAAACAAATTTTCTTCCTTAAATTCCTTATCAGAAAGAAGTGAACGTCTATATCTTTACGCCTGTTATGTTTTCAGCCAAAGCAACTACATTTCCTCTTTACTCTTTTCACTATTACACTAGAATTGTGTTTGCTTCCAGACTTCAGATTTACTACTACAGTTGCTTTGCAACACACTATTTTTCATAGTACAATATATTCTTGCTGATTAAAACATTAAATGTATTTAAATATATATATATTGATTTGTGATATACTTTAAGAACTCGATGTATTTATCGATATTTTTTAATGGCATTCAAAAGTACTACAATATTTTAACTACTTGACAAACCAGTTCAGTGAGTTTGTGCTTAAAAACGTGCCAGAACTTTAAGTTCTTTAATCCGACATTTTGCAATATTAGCCTTATTCATTCACTCGGCAAATGCAAGCCTCCTGATAGTTAGTACAGTACAGACTCTATTCACTTGGTTCCATAAAAATTTTTTAGCTCAGCGACATCTTTGAGTAAGTTTTAGAAGGTGTACATTTTAACTATTTTCTACGAATCTGTTTTACAAAATGTCATTTTGTGCACAACTTAACAGATGTAAAAGCAACTTGGAATAAAGAAGTACAATAAGATCCTCTGAATTTTATAGCATTAGATCGAAATGCCAATGCACGTTATTCTTTGGTTTGGCTAATTTACTAACGGTTGTGGGGACCTTGAAGATAATGGCAGAGGACCGTTGCTATAACCCACTTGCATTGATTGAAATATTCAAAAAGTGAATAAAATTGCTTCAAACGATCGCTTTGTTGAAAGTGTTCCAAATTTTGATATGGAATGGATATGGATATGGAATTCAATTATCAAAAAATTCAAAAAAGGAAAAAGCATTATTAAAATAAAAATCAAGATAATATCGACCATTTTCTTCAATTCAAAAGGAATTATTCACAGCAAATAAACGGGGAATGTATTATCTTGTAACTTTACAACAATTATTTCTCAAGAAAAGTGAAGAAGCAGTAAAGTTACAAGATAATATCTATTATTATCTACTTACAATCATGTTATAACGTACCGTCTGCTCAAAAAGTACTCGGATTTTGTAAATAAAACACACAAATTTAAATTTTATTCTAAATTTATTTTATCTTCTTTAAAATATGTTCCTTCTGAAGCGATACACATATGACAATGCTTAACCCAATCTTCCATAAACTTTTCGTAGGCCCATGAAGGTATGGCTTTTAGTTCCCTCAGCGGTATTTTTTAAGATTATTAAGATTATTATGACAGAATTGATTATTATGACCTGAATTGAATTGAGTAATCACCATCATTGGAATATCTTAAAGATTTCTGACTTTAAAACTCGCAGTTTTATATCTTCTGCTTCTTCTTCAATTGCAGGGCAGTGTCTGGCTCTGGGCATTGTGTAACATAAATCCATACAAATACCTACTGAGCTCTTCCGGCATTACTACACATTGTTTTTTAATGATATTTTGTTTTGAGGAAGTTTCGTCCATATTTTTCACTAGTGTTAGGCATAGGCATAATTACGTATAGGCGTATTCTTAGTTTTGCTGCTTCTTTTGTTTTTATTCATTGTTTGTTTTTTTTTCTTAAATTTATCACATTTTTTTAATTTTTTATATTACATGCAAAGGTTGAAAATTAAAATCAAGAACAAATCACCTATATGATATGGTCTATGTTTGTATTAAAACCAAATATTAAAGAATTTTAATCATATTCACAACTAAAAGTGCTACTTCCTTTTAAACAAAATATATATACAAATATTTCATCTTAACATATTAAATTTATTTTAGGAGTGTTTCAGCTTATCAGTGGAGTATCTAGTGACAATCAGGGTATAAATTACTAAAATACTTCCCAAAACATATTTTCGAGTACCATCTCTCCTTGGCTAAATCCTGATTACGACACTGCACCTTATTAATATCAGTACATAACATCAAGAAAATTCTTACGTTTATCCTATTTCTAACAGATAAAATTAATTGAATTTAAGAATATCAACACTACACTATATTTAATATAGAGCATGAAGTCCTGGAACGATTAGTCAGTGCAAATATATGATAAATGAATTATCATATATATCATATATAATATATATATTGTAAAGAACCTTTTTTTTCTTATGCCGGGGTTTTTCTCGCCGGATCCCAGAGTCGTTACAAGAATATTTTTTTCTCTGTAACCCTGAATCTTCTCGTAATTAAAAAACGGGCTATTTTCGTTAGTTTCGTGGTTTTTATTATTTTTCTCAAAATAAATTTATTACAATATTTATAGTTATACTTATGTACTAATGATATTTTATTGTAATTATAAATACGGACAATTAATATAACTCCTGAAAATAAGAGAACACAAAAGAATGACTAAAGGTAGGCTAGGAGACAACACTACCGACAGGGCTGTGTTGCTAGGTTCAGTGTTACCGACTGGGCTACACTGTGGGATTAGGAAACAACACTACCGACAGGGCTGTGTTGCTAGGTTCAGTGTTACCGACTGGGCTACACTGTGGGATTAGGAAACAACACTACCGATAGGGCTGTGTTGCTAGGAATCAGTTCTATGACTTAATAATTACCTCTGTGATTACCTTGTGAAGTGTTCTGCTTCACGACCTGTGATTGAACCTCTGGTGATGTGCACTGTTCGAAGTGCTGTGGCCAAGTCCCTGTGTTTTACTTTGCTTCTCCTTTTATACGGATTTTATAGAACGGGATAACTGTCTTCTGAGTGCATACTGTGTAGTTTTCTTTTAAGTTGTTATTGCCTGCTACTGATCTCGCTATATTCTGCTGTTGTTGTTTGCTGCATATTTATTATTAAAATTTTGCAAAAATAATTACCCTCAAAGAAATCGGAAGTATTATTACTTAATTTGTATTTTCAAGAGATTTATTGTTTCTCTTAATTTTGATAACTAAATTCTATGATAATTTATAATTACTTATTATTATCTTACTTTCTAAAATAATTCCTTTTACTTTATTAATACTTTATATATTTTTTCATAGCTTAGACTAATATTTTTTTCCGTGGGTTTGGTTTTACTAATAATAGCTTAATTCTATTGTTTTGTTTTACAATAATAATAATAACTTCATGCTATTTTCAACTATCATAATTTATTTGTGACGCGTTGGAAAAAATCGTCACACTCCCTCCCTTCATTGGAAAGGGGAACGACCCGGATGGCACCAGAATTTGCTATGAGCACCTTATGTTTTTTCCTGATTTTGCACATAAAAAACATGGCGGCGGCCCCGTTTTAACTTTTGAGCGTCCCTCTGTATCCGTTTCCAAAGTTCTGCGTGCGGTGGTTCTGGGACTAGTTTTGCAGCAAAATGAGCCTGAGCGTTGGATAGCGGATGTGTTTTGACTAACCATATCGCCAATCTGTGGTTTCCATGCTCTGGGTCGTAAATTATAATGCTTGGCTTCTGTATCGTTTCTTCGGACTTTTGAATATTTTATAAAATTCGTCTTGAGCCGTGGTGACAATCTGATCGTTCTCCGGTTGGGTTGTACAACAAATTTTCGTTTGCCGTTGCTGGTTTTCTGTGCTGACTTTGTCATCTGTTTCGAGACAACGTTCCTTAATTTGGTATGGTAATTGTTCCTGTTGGCCTTGTTGTGTTTCAATAAATTTTATTTGCTGTTGTACTATTTGCTCTTGTGTACCTTGTAGTTGTTGTAACTTTTGTACTTTGATAGGTCTCGGATCTTGCTGTGTTTTCCCTTTGTTAGGTCTCGGGTCTTGTTGTTGTACACCGTGTTCTAGCGTATCTTGTAGTTTCTGCTGCTGCCGTTGTCGATTAACTTGCTGCTGTTGCTGTTGATTAGTCTACTGTTGTTGCTGTCGCTGTTGCTTAACTTGCTGCTCTTGTTGTTGATTAGTCTGCTGCTGTTGCTGTCGTTGTTGTTTAACTTGCTGCTGTTGCTGTTGCTTAGTCTGCTACTGTTGCTGTCGTTGTTGTTTAACTTGCTGCTGTTGTTCTTCGACGGCTATGGATTGCAGTAGTTTTTGTTTTTGCTTAAAGAATCTAGACGGGATAAAAAACTTTAGAAAATCAACCTTGAAATGTGTCCAGTACTGCCAACGACAATTGTTGTTGCGATACCATATTAGTGCATTATTTTCGAGAAGTAAGGGCATTGTGCGTGGAATTAAGTTTACATCGATGCTATACTTGTCTGCCAGTTCTTCTATGTGTTCGATGAAACTCAATGGATCCTCACCACCGTCATATCTGATGGACCATTTTTCCACATGTTCTATTGTTTGAATGGATGAGCGCATTGCAGGACTCATATCTGCCCCTGCGCCATTGTAAAGAACCTTTTTTTTCTCAAGCCAAGGTTTTGCTCGCCGGATCCCAGAGTCGTTACAAGAATATTTTTCTCTGTAACCCTGAATCTTCTCGTAATTAAAAACGGGCTATTTTGTTAGTTTCGTGGTTTTTATTATTTTTCTCAAAATAAATTTATTACAATATTTATAGTTATACTTATGTACTAATGATATTTTATTGTAATTATAAATACGGACAATTAATATAACTCCTGTAAATAAGAGAACACAAAAGAATGACTAAAGGTACGCTAGGAGACAACACTACCGACAGGGCTGTGTTGCTAGGTTCAGTGTTACCGACTGGGCTACACTGTGGGATTAGGAAACAACACTACCGACAGGGCTGTGTTGCTAGATTCAGTGTTACCGACTGGGCTACACTGTGGGATTAGGAAACAACACTACCGACAGGGCTGTGTTGCTAGGAATCAGTTCTATGACTTAATAATTACCTCTGTTATTACCTTGTGAAGTGTTCTGCTTCACGACCTGTGATTGAACCTCTGGTGATGTGCACTGTTCGAAGTGCTGTGGCCAAGTCCCTGTGTTTTACTTTGCTTCTCCTTTTATACGGATTTTATAGAACGGGATAACTGACTTCTGAGTGCATACTGTGTAGCTTTCTTCTAAGTTGTTATTGCCTGCTACTGATTTCGCTATGTTCTGCTGTTGTTGTTCGCTGCATATTTATTATTAAAATTTTGCAAAAATAATTACCCTCAAAGAAATCGGAAGTATTATTACTTAATTTATATTTTCAAGAAATTTATTGTTTCTCTTAATTTTGACAACTAAATTCTATGATAATTTATAATTACTTATTACTATCTTACTTTCTAAAATAATTCCTTTTACTTTATTAATACTTTATATATTTTTTCATAGCTTAGACTAATATTTTTTTCCGCGGGTTTGGTTTTACTAATAATAGCTTAATTCTATTGTTTTGTTTGTTTACAATAATAATAATAACTTCATGCTATATATATTTTTCGACTAAAAATAGTTTTAATTCTGTTGTTGGGTTTTTTTTATTTGTTTACTATAATAACTTCATGCTATTTTCAACTATCATAATTTATTTGTGACGCGTTGGAAAAAATCGTCACAGTATTTCATGAATCATAAAGATTCAAGACTTGGAAAGATAGGCTCTATACTATCTTTCATTAAAGAAATCGAATTTAGAGAAACACTATAATCCGATTAAGGGACACAATAGATCTTTTAGGTCGCAGTGTATTACCCCTTTTCACAATAATAATCAATGTGCATATTTTTAAAATATTTATTTTCCACAATTTTGCATATTTTTAAAATATTTCATTTTAACAATTTTCAAATTTGTGAAATATTTTAAGTTTGAATTTTTGTTAACAAACTTTGATATATGATTGCAATATTCGTCGAAATTTACAATGAAGCTTCACAATATTTCGCTTATTGCGTTGGTAACATTATTTTCTGTAGTGACCAAAGTGATTGACTACTTCACAACTAAATGCTTAGACAGTGAAAGTAATGTTATTATTTTACATACATTTAAGCAACTATAGGTTAGCGATTGTTGTTTTTTGCCACACTTGCTAACCACCGAAAGTACATATTATATATTAAATTATTTGCATTTATGCGTTTTCCTTGCTGAATTAATAAACTTATGCCAACACAGAACTAAATATTATCTGATTACAATTGAAGTGTAAACCAACAAAAGCTTTCCTAGAACTTATACAGAACTTTCTTACATACAAAAGCTATTTCCCATGCATAAATTAGCTCATGCCAATGGAAACGATAAAATCTTAATTATATTAACATAAGTACATTTAGCTGCAGTGGAAACATGATATTAGAATATATATATTACTAAAATGTATATAAATGCAATAAAATATATATTTTTGGGTGACATAAAAGTTATGCGCGCTTTTAGGTGTTGCTGTAAAGTTTATTCCTGCAAGAGAATTTTTAAAAAAAATTTGGATTTTTCTGTTCTAACTTTTTTATTGTAATTCTAAATTTTTTATTGTAATAACACCATGCGTTAAGATTAAAATTGTATATTTTTCGATTTTGTTTATTAGAAACCTACACAAAAACAAACTCTATATAATTTTTAGACTATTATGCAACTGTTTAATATAAAAATGTTTAATATATACTTCATTTAATGAATACTTTGATATATTATAGCCTTTTTTTTATGAAATTAACCAACTATTGATATTATTGCTTGATATCAAATTTTACTTTTGCAATAGTTAAGTTTTAAGTGAATTTTGAGTTTTTCGTTACTTTTGACCCACTTTTTTTTACAACTTAACAACCTTATTTCAGAAAAGACTTTATTTCGAGGACTGGGTTAGAAAATATACAATCTTTCTGAAGTTTCCAACATCTTACATCCTAACAATATTTGATTTGTGTTTTGAGTTATGTTGACGAAATTTAAACTACGGCTTTTGCTTTTATATTTGCATTTCTTATTAAATAACACTCTAAACTACTTTAATATTTTTGGATATCCTTGCAAAAGAGGAATCTCCAACACTTCTGCTTGAAATAAAGCCTTAAATTGTAATGTATGATTATTAAAATTTAACAGGAAACGTGATATTGCGTTTAATAACAATGTGATCACACCTTAAACCACACTCTGGTAGAACTTATGGAAAATTATAACATCGTCAAGAACAAGAAATACTTTACAATATCTTGGGCAAAATTCAATAAATTTCTACTAAGAACAATTGACAAGGGTTTGTTTCGCGTTATGTCCCGACGCTCTATTATATAAGAAACAATAACAATATATTCTTCCTTGAGTTCCATAGTATAGACACTATTGAAAATTTTCCTGATTTTTCGTATTTTCTTCATGTTAACATATTCTGCATATGCTGTGAAAGTTGGTCTTAACGATAATTTTATACATTGGCTCTAATCTACTCTCGTATTCAGCTAGATTTAAAATACTATAAATAGTCCTACATATTAGTAAAATATTTCTCATAGTTTCGGCACACTTTTCCCCAAGTGACGGTTATAATACCTGGACTGTTCCACTCCAAGCGATAACGTTTCATTTTACATTTAAAAACATTCATATTTTAGTTAGTAAAGTGAAAAAATTAGAAAACAATAAAAAATTAAGTATCATCTTTGACAAGAATCAACGCAGGGCGCCAATTACTGCAAATTCACCGCACATAGCTTTTGTTTATTTTACGACATACAACTGAATTTTATTTTATATTAATGTTCTCAATTTAATAGTTATTGAAAATTGATTCTTAAAAAGCTTTACATTTTCATAAAAAGCAGTGTTTTTGCAACTATAAGTTGAAAAAGTGAATTTTATTTCAATGTGTAAACTCATTCTTGACATACTGTATGCAAAAGTCAAAACAGTATATATTAGTATATATTATTTTTATATGAATGCGTATAACGAATAAATTTTCCAATAAATTCCGTAAATAATATGTTACATGAATGTAATACATGTATAACATTTGAAAAGCATAATTGCGTGCATTAATATATGAGTTCACAAATCATAATTTATCATAATGATACATTTTTTGTGTTACGTTGTGTATAAATACAATTACTAACTGCATTCGAAAAATAAATTAATATAGTATACTTTAGGTGTTTTAACATATATGTTTCTAAAGAAATTTACTATCCTATACTTTTTGATTCATTGTATGCACAAACAAATCCAAAACGCATCAGCTGTTTTTTGTTAATGTAAACAATTCGTAATTTTATGGAATCACTTTTGCAAATGTTTGTGATTTCGGGTTAATGCTGTCATGCTTTAAAATTTCTAACGCATTCAATGCTTTCGATAAGTTTAATTATCGATTGTTGTATCATCTAAATTTGGTGTTTTGCAATTTTATTGCCGATAAGTGAAATATATTAATATCATTTTTAGTAAATACTTGAAATAATTACAACACGTAAAGATATACATATATATTATAACTAAGAGCAGTTAAATAGCGCTTTATAGCAAATAGTAATTTCTCCTAAAATGCAAGTTAATATGTGTTTATAAAACTTATGATAAAGGCTGTATATGTAAACACTAATTGCAAATTTTATTATTAAAAATTTTGCTTAAAGCTATATTTTAAAATTATTGTTTTCATAAATTCTTAAAAAGATATCACACTAAGCAACTATTGAAATATAATATAAATTCGAATTTGTGAAATTACGTCATTTTGCTCATGCGCTCCATTGTAAATATGTATTGAATTTCTATTTTCCACTGAATTTCATATTTCCATTGAACTTGTGTTAACAATGAATCAAACTTCTCCTTTCTAATGCGGTATTCAAAATGATAAACTCTAAGACAATAAATTATTATAGAATGTAAACAGTAACAGTATTAAATTAATTTAATTTTCTGTACAAGAAATCTAATTTGAAAATCCTCATAAAAATATTTTTTTTTTTTTAGAAAGAAAATTGAAGGTATTGGAAAAATGACGCAAATGTCTCAAGAAGAAATAATTAGTAATACTAAAATAGTATCACAAGGACTTGAAGCTTTACGTGTAGAACATCTTTCAATTTTAAACGGCTTTAGTGAAACTCAAAGAGATGAAAAAATTGGATTTTTTACCAAAAATATTGAGAATATTGAACTGGGACTCAGTGAAGCACAGGTAATGATGGCATTAACTTGTCATTTGCAGAACGTGGAAGCAGAAAAACAAAAATTAAAAACTCAAGTAAGACGGTTACATCAAGAAAATGCTTGGTTAAGGGATGAATTGGCAAATACTCAACAAAAATTCCAAGCATCAGAACAGCTTGTTGCGCAATTAGAAGAAGAAAAGAAACATTTAGAATTTATGGCTTCTATAAAGAAATATGATGATAATCAGGAATCTGAAGAAAGTTGTGAAAAAAATCGTTCCGACCCTGTTGTTGAAT
>NC_051848.1:83811424-83836515 GCF_002237135.1 Teleopsis dalmanni
AGACTTAAGAAGGTGCTAGAAGCCCTGAAACTTTAGTTAAAAATGTATCAAAGGCGCAATGTCATATAGCTCTTTAGTAATTTATTTTATTTACTTCATTTTATTTCTTGTTTTATTGAATTATTTTCAACTAAAATAAAAAAGTGCCAATAAAATGCATTCATATGATACATTATTCCCATAACATTTTAAGATTTCATTAAACTATATATATAACAGTGTTAAGATATGATAGTTGTCGAACATATTAATACATTCAATTACTTAAGTGGTAGGATAGACTATAAAGATCCATTTGTTCCTGGGTAATACTTAATTCGGGTGAAGCAATACACCATATTAATATTTAATATAACAATAAATATTTATTAATAATTTAATGGTTTTGAAATGATTGTAAATATATGCACCGAAATTTGTTGTTTATAAATATTTTTGGTTTTTTGCTGGACTTTACGTCGTTTATGTCTTAAAGTATATTAAATAATATAAAAAAATTTAAATAAAAACAATTTGTTAATTAAAAACTAAAATTATTGTTTTTTTATTTAATATTGTTTTGTTGGAACTAAATGTCGTCGCTGTTTAACTGATTAACTCTGTCAGTATGGTTTGATTGCGCTCGCCATTCACCATAACAGTAGATCCCAGCTCCTTCCTTATTTCGACGTCTTATTCATCCCTTAAATTTCCACAATTTGCAGGCGTTGTTATAGCGTTAAATAATTCACAATGACTTGCCCAATCTTACTAACCAGAAATAATAACACAGTTTGACATTCTCAACTGTCAGATCATAGTTATCGATAATGATAGTTCTCATGCAGCTAAAACAGCACCCGATTGTAGTCTATTCGTCCATATGAGCATCATAATCAATTTACATTTGTGCTATATAGATTATTATAATAATATTTATAATACTTGTTTATAACATCTCAAATGATTGTCCTTAAAATATTGGAACTATAACAGCTAAGATTCAATACAATAATATATTGCTTATTTTAAAGTCTTGATCTGATCAGTTTATAATGTATGTGTATGTCTTCAAAATCATCTACTTTTAGTTAAAAACCAAAGTGCTTAGCTCTTTTTCTAGTTACAGCATCATATTTTTTTAGTTAATGTGCAGTTGTTTCAAGAACCCATCTGCAAAGTAAACAATGTTCATTTTTATGATTTAAAACAAAAGTATAAGCCATAGATTTTTACTCTATTCAGAACTCCTTAGTTTTCGTGGTGAATCTAGATGATGGGAGAGGGAGAAAGGGAGAGACATTGTTTAAGCTTAAGATCTCTTGGACTTGTTCATAGTTCAACAAACTCTTTTCAGTTTTTGCAAACTTGTCCTCGAAACAATATTACATATCAGATTTGTGATGATACCTACTAATCATATGGTATTTACCGGTACTACACGTTGATATAATGATATTGTGCTGGTTAATTGTCATCTTAAATTAGGAAACTCTTCGTTATTTTAGATGTTTCCATAACTTCAACTTTGAAAAAAGCCCATAAAGCTAACTGCAAAAATTAGACACTATATGGGCCTATATGGACACTATATACAATTGACCACTTTTGAATGCCTTGAAGAGTTAATAAAAGCCTTAAGTGAAGTTTAACTGTAACTGCAGCCATTTTTTCGCGCTATTTTTTCTCAATAGTTTAGGAAGATAATTTTAGTAAGGCTCGTACTTCTACGAAGATGACTGTTAAGTAGAAAATAAATATGTTCGCTTATAATATAACGCCACAATAATTTGTATTATTTATAATAATATAATAATAATATATAATTTACTTTAGAATTATTTTTATTTTTTAAAAAATATTTGTATCTTTTCTCAAGTACGTGAAGTGTGAAAAAGTTGTTGTGTTAATAGATTTTAGTCCCGGTTACACCTCTTTTGTGCACACTTCACTGCTCGGACATTATGAATGCAAAATTAGCTTCAGTTTCCGTTCTGAGTGGTGGCACTTAATAAGTATTGTCAGCATAAATGGTTTAAACGCTGCAATAGAAAAACTTTTTATGATTGTTGTAATAGCGTATAATGGAAAAGTTAAGATACTTTTGTGCAAGTATTCGTTGTCAACTCTGCCTCTGTCACCTGCCTACGTAGTGAAAGTAAGCTCCTTAACACTTCCGAAAAAGACACTTCTACCGCAAATGTTTTCGCCGCTGCTGAGCTGTACGACTATTTACGCACGCCACGTTAACATGCTTTGCTGTCCTTTTTTCCAACCGCTTCCAACCGCTTTCATTACCAACATTAAGCGTACATTATAGCTGTGTGCCACCTGCCGTTTAATGTAGTTACTTTGCCAAAACAATAACAACAATGCCACCAACAACAATAACCGCAATATTGGCTCAACACTATAACGGTACATTAATAGTATCTTCTTGGTCCCTTTTTGCCGAGGCAGTACATAACCGGTAATACGGAAAAAATTATAGAATTTGATAAATGTTTGCTCGCCTGCCTGCTTAATGCGAGCACAGCGCATGTTTTGCGGCAATAAAAATGTTGGAAAAATGCTCGGAAAAAAATTGCCAAGTGTCCATAAAAACATAAAATGTTATGTTTATGTTTATTTTACGGTCGTATATAATTTTTATAAAGTACAAACATTTTTAAGTGATTTTAATGATTTAAACTGATGCAGTTAATTATTTTAGTTGTTGTTGTTTATGCAGTTTTTGAAAGTTTACAAAACTTTGTTGCACTAAAACTGAACCAACAGACGAACAATCATCCGCGAAGGTTTCAGGGAACTAAGAACTTTAACTATAAAAAAAACTATAATATCCAACAAAAATATTGAAACATTTTCTTACCACAATTTTTAAAAGTTTTAACTAAGCGTGAGGAGAAAGTACTTTCAAAAAAATGTGTACAAGTATAACCCCTACGTAATCCGGGTATGGGACAAAAATCCTGAAAATTATAGTATTAAACAAGTGGGGTGTAAAAAATTAATTCGCTCAAATTAATACTTGTGTTAATATAATATTATAATAGAAGGGTTTTCGAATAACAAAGAAAGAAATAAAGGACAAACACAAAAATTTATTTTTAATTTTATTGAAATTTGGCTGACCATACACAACGCTGTTTCGAGTATTGCCAAGTACTCTTCATCAGTGGTCTTTGGAATAATCGAATTTTATTTAATTAGTTTATAGTCCGTATATAATTTGTTTGGACTGCAAGTGCCAGGCTTAGAACTCGTGCCTGTCAAATTAGAAGCGATGACTAATCGTGTTTATCCACAAGAAGCCAAGGCTGCACAAACTTTCAATGCTCAAGTTCCAGGTTTTATTGTCACTTATTTTTTATTTAATTAGTGACAACAACCAAAGCACTTGCCGTGTCTTTAAATTAGAACGAGCTTATAAACTACAGCTTTATTTTTGGAAACACAAGTTCAACGAATTGAAAGTTTAACTTTTGGGTTTTGCCAAAAACTTGAATTGAAAGTTTTGTGTTTGTCCTTTATTTCTTTCTTTGTTATTCGAAAACCCTTCTAAAAATTTAATAAAGCTTCTTTGTCACTATACAAAGTAAGTCTAGCTTAACAGCAACACTAATACTTTATAATATTATAATAATATCAAGAAATATAAGTCCTATAAACTCTAGAACACGTTGGAATTTATGGTGATGGCTTGGCAGATAAACTTATTAACAAAGGAGCAGTTTTACTGCTTGTTAGTCCAAAAAACATTTGGTGATTTAGGAAATGTTCATTTTTTCTGATTCAAATTAAAAATAACAGTAAAAATAGACAAAATTTTACTAGTACAATTTATAAGAGCCAACGTTATCGAAAACGCTTAAAAAGGTCTTTAACCCAAAGCGCTTTAATCCCTTAATCCACCCACTTGAGTTGATTTGGGTTTTAGAAAATCACTTTTTACGCGTACCTGCATTAACTCCTGAGAGCAACAGTTCTGCTTGAAAGCAAAAAATATTAAAATTAGTAGAAAAAGTACGGGACATAAGCTATTAAATGACACGAAAAGTGTTTAAGAATTATGTGAAGTTAAATAAAAATCATTTAAGATCTAATTCTGTTCAGTACAGTGAAATACTAAAAATATTACCCGAAAAAGTAGAGATGTATGAAACTATTGTCTTTTGTCAGAAATATACTGAGGATGAGAAACATGTACTGAGAATTAGTTCGGCACTGATAAGCAAACGAACAAAGTTTGCTGACTAGCTGACATGAGTAAGGCAGCTTACTATACC
Organism: Teleopsis dalmanni; assembly: GCF_002237135.1. Lineage (NCBI taxonomy): Eukaryota > Metazoa > Arthropoda > Insecta > Diptera > Diopsidae > Teleopsis > Teleopsis dalmanni. Next base: position 83,815,693 of record NC_051848.1, read on the forward strand.
ATATATCGGATGAATAAGGTGAAACTGTTATTATAATTAATGAAAAAATTTAACTTCGAGAAACGCATTCAATTCATGAAGATGGGAACAATAGATCATCGTATTGCAATGTGAATTTCTCCAAACTTCATAAAAGTAATTGAAAAGTTTTCGCCGTGATATAGACGAGAATGCAGCAATACTCTAAAAGTAGGAAATACTTATTTCGAATTGTAATCCATACTAAAAATCAAAGTGAAAATGCACAAAATTGCAGAGTGCTATTAAAAATTATTTATTAGTTAGAAAAAAAAACAATAAACATATAAGACATAATATAAACATGTCTTCTCATGTTGAGTTTTTTCCGAGTTAGTGCTTTTGCGTACTTTTACTCTTTGATAGCTGGGGGGTATCTGCAGAGTTCTACCTTTCTCATTAACTAATTTATATATTCCGCAAAAGTTTTGTGATTATTCGATGACTTATCTAAGATCTGCGTACTGCCCCGTACTGTTAGAGATTACTCTGAGATTAGATAATGCTAAATAGGGCAGCCTATTCAGGAATATGTCATTTATGTATTTTTTGACCGGGTCTATTCTGAGGTCTCTTAGCATATCATTTATGCGGTTGTACCATGGCACTTTGAAGAGCCTTAGGAGAGTCTGACCTTGCTTCTGGAATTATGTCTCTTATATCAACTAAATTTATTATATTGTGTGCTTGATTTTAAGCATAATTATGTACAATACTCAATTTTTTCTTATCTTGAATTCTTATTAACGTACATTCTTAATCTCTCAATTAAATATGAAATTTTTGCATCATTTATGTACTACTGTATAAAAAACTGTTGCAACTTATTGAGAAATTGAAATTCAAACGATATGTTATGTCCGTCTGTTAAATAGTTTTGCATCTGAGATCAGGTTTTTTTTCTGTCTGTTAATACGTAGGTCATTTACAGAAAAAATAGATTATTACGCTGAGTAACAGTTTTCAATATCGCAGCAGGATATTTTCAACCCTGACGTATATCTTACCATACAAAATTTTTCTATTTGATTTTTTTTTAACGTCAATTATAAAGTTTTGTCTATTTTACTTAAAAAAAACAATTGTATTTAATAGAGAGATTTCGAACAGTAGAGAACTACAGCAACAACAATTATTTTGATATTTCATTAATAGAATTTTTGGCTTCTTTTACAGCACCTTCGAGTACTGCCAAACAATCACCACCAATGGTCTTAGAATTATTTCTTATATTTAATTACTCGTAAATAATTTTTTTGAGTCTGTGAGTACCAAGAGTTAAGCTCGTGCTCTGCCAAATTTAAAGCTCAGAGTCAATATTTATTATTGACTCTGACTTACCCAAGCCATACTTGACTTGTTCTAAGTTTGAGTTGTCTTAATTTATTGTGAAAGAATAAAATTATAAATCAGTTGTAGAATAATTGAATTAAAAAATAAAAATATAATTAATTAGTTAATAGAATTATTCTATAGCTGGTTTATGATTTCGTTCTAATATAATCACAGCAAGTAAAATTGTTAATAAAAACTTTTATAGCAAAACTAACAAAACTCCAGAAAAATATGCGAACAAAAAAGTCAAGTACGGCTTTTAATCAGTTGGTTAAGGTGCGCTGATTCTGAGCTTCACATTTGGCAGGACCCGAGTTCGATTCCTGGTACTTGCAGTCTTAAAAATAATTATTTACGAATAATTATACACAATAATTATTTCCAAAACCACTGATGATGGGTATTGGGCAATACTTGGTCAGCCAAAAATTCAATTAATTAAAATAATATAAAAAAAAATAAAGTTTTTGTTGTTGTAGTTCACTACTGTTCTTAAAAATCTCTTTATTAATTAATTATATGTATTATTGTTGCTGGTAAAGCTACGCTTTCTTTATAGTGACAAACAATATATATTTATAGTGTCCTTTCTTTCTTTCTTTGCTATTCCAAAATTATCTAATTAATTAATTATAGTTATTTTTATTTTATTATTTTCAATTGTTAAATTTCAATATTATTCTGTTAGTAAAAGAATAAAATTTTTATTATATTTTATAACTATTACTCTTATTTCTATTGCCCTCAAAATAATTTCAAATGTCAAAAATGCCTTAAAATAAATTTGGTCATCCGATAGTAGCCAGTGGCAGACAGTGTGGGGCTCTTGTCGCAATTAAAAGGCAAGAACATTTTAAATTTAAAAATAAATAATGTTTATATTTTATTTTCTTAACTTGTTTATTTCTATATATAATAATGATATTCTTCATATGTTGGTATCGTATATTACTGTCACTTTTTTTTAAGTATTTTTCATTTTTGGCACACATTTTAAGCAAGATTTTTGTGTGCAAATGTCTTTGTTCCCGCAAGCATTTACACTGTTGCCACCTAGTAAATGAATTTCAAATAATATTTGCATTTCCATTTGATTATGTTTATTTGTTTATTTGTTTATTATTGAGTTAATTTTTTCTCACCGCTACGATTTCCACTGCCAAACCGAAATCGCGTTAAATGTTGCCAATCTCTTGCCACATGTACTCGTCTCTGCGTCCAAAAAGCATACGCAAGAAGTAAATTTGCATTTTCTGTTGCTGGAAACAGGATACAAACAGGATGTTTCCTTTTATGAAATCACTCATACCAATGCCACAATTCTGCATTAATGAAGCCAACGATATTGCTGACTGAGTTATTGGTTTTTTTAGTGCCTCCACGGAAAACTCCTTTGCAAATCACAAATATACTTCAAGCACTACAAGTACTACGAACGCCGTGCTCCAGTAAATTTTCAGGCAAAAAATGATAAATATGCCGACTTACATATTTTAAGACGCAGCAGGTATTTTTGTGGGTGATTATTGCGCATAAGTCGCCGGCACCACCCACGAATGTTAAATTGTCTTTGCTAACATTTGACATAAATCTTATCTGCGGATGCTGTTTTAGCAACACATGCACATATAGCATATCCTTGCTTTATGCATGTTTGTATTGGAATGACTTTCAAAATCTTAGCAATTCATCCTGAGGCACATTTCTGGCTTATGCTTGTCTCGATCTGCTATCCTCGTCGAGGCAGAAGAAATCGTATTTGTAGCAAAATATTTACGCTACGTAAAGTACAAGAAACAAAAAATAAAATTTCAAATTTCGTACAAAAGTTTTGCATATTTTCGTACTGCCTCAGTAGCTTCTTGTATTTTTCTAGCTTTTTGCTTTTTTGTTACTTAAATTTGACATAAATCAGGCGTAATTCCGGTACAAATGCTTTAGTTGTATTTCATAGATGCTCATGTGTTTCATTCTCTGTTTTTAGGGTCGCACAACAAACCAGTAGGCTATATAGACCATGTGTACAGTACGACTTAAGGATAACAGACTTCTCCTTCTTTTCTTTTCCTTCGAAATAAAGACAAATACTTATAACCTTCACAGGGCATGCTCTAACTCCATGATCTATTAAGTTTATGATCCTAAAAGTAAATATATTAAAAGTGTACAAGTCACATAACGAACCCTTATTGAAGGGCTATTGCTACGCTCCATCACAGTTTTCACATTTTTCATTTTTTATTGTTTGAGTTTGAATGGAGCACATTAACTTTTTTCGTATTCTTATAAATAATTTATGCTAAAATGGTATTTAAAGTCAATGATTTTATACTGTAACTTGGCATATGAATGCTGTTTGCATTTGTCCACGCTTCACTAAATAAGAGCAACTTAAATGGGTACTGGCCACAGTATTAAATATTGTTTGAGGTCGTTACATATCCTTGAGTTATTTTATTAAGTATTTTTGTTTATGATTTATCAACTGAGGACACTAAAGTATCTTTTTCGTATTTTATGCACAGGGTGATCAAATCAGTACTATAAAGTTTTGAAGTTTTAAATAAAACTAAATTACTATTCACATTAAAATATCAAAATTTCATATTAAACCGAAGCCCAATAATGGATTATGTCCAACTATATAAGTAAGTTTGTGATGAGAAGAATAAAAACCATTGTTCGTCTCAATGTAGAAAAATCATCCACATCTCATTCTGGTTAAATGGTTTCGTTAATTGACAAAATCACTGCATTTAAAGTAAAGAAAACCTACAAATTCTTAATAAAAGTCGTTTATATTCTTAAATGCTAAGTTTAGTTTGCTTTATGGTGAGATATAGCCTGTAGGTGTAGTTGATCCGTATTTTTTTGAAAGCTAAAATGGTACTAGAACTACTGTAAATAACTCTACAAAAACATGACTTTATAGCATGAATTGGATAATTCCAATTTGAACGATATGCAGGTAATATGTTCCGTACATAAAAATCTTGGAATCGAAAATTCTGACACCTTTTCTAATAGCCACAAGAAAGGCTAACATATTATTTCTATTATAATATAAATAATAATTAACCATTAAATTACTCTAATAAATCTCTCATACTAAATGACTTTAAAACATATGTTAGTCAAGTAACTACAGAAGAAAGTGAGAGAAACTGGTTGAGAAGTGGTGTTCTATAATCTAATTTTTACAAAAATTCACAGATCGCTATTTACGTGAATATACTCTGTGGCAGCATAATATGCAAGCACACGTGAAATTCTTCGAATTCTTAAGAAATTCTTGTTTCAAAAGGGTTCTTAAGGAGCGTACACAATACAGTTAGAGTCAGTCCAATTTCCGTACTTCATGCCTATGCTTTCAGACTTAGATGAATCTAGTTAGCTAGGTATTAAGCCTCTTACCCTAACCTACCTCCCAGTTTACTGGTATTGGATTGCATCCGCTGCAATCTTACATGTCATTCCGAAGTGGTGCTTTTAGTGGATTCAAGTCTCACTGTGGCTTTCGATGCCTTCCACCTACTGCAAAAAACAAAAAAATTCGGTTGCAGTTTTTCATTGTGGTACTGCAACATCAACACGAAAGTCTCTTAAGAATTAAATTATTTAGTCAAATAAAATTGTGAAGTTATTGTTACTTCACTATCCATGCATATATAACTCTTAATCAAAAATGTTCTCCTATTTAATTGAAATAGAGCTCGCAGGAATGATCATTATATCATATTATAATATCCGATTTTAATAAAATTAAAAAATTTTTAAATGAAATAGGCACAGCTAGGACTTAATTTCAAAACTTTAAAATATGGTAAAGCTAAACAAAAAGTTTATAGTCTCTTTTAAATGTTAATAATTAAATAAGTACAAAGTGTATGGAGAGTCACTGCACAATTCTGCTGTAACCTGGCACTTTGGTTATTGTTTATATTAAAGCATAAACTATATAAATGTGTGAAATACAAGAGTACTTACTTAATTTTTTTAGACTGTATTTTATTGAATCAATAGTGTGTACTACCAACAATAACAGTGAAATCTATTACAGTGAAAACTCGAAATGGGTACCTTTGTAAAGTATTTACTTTTACGAGAAATCTTATTTGGTTTGCTTATGTACATCAAAACAAACAAAATAATTGCGATTTATAGTTTTGAATTATTTTTCATTTGATAGAAACTAAATATTATATATGTATTATATTAATAATATTTTTCTGTTCTGTTTTTTTTCTATTGCTTTTACTTGTAGGCAGTTCAACACATGTATGTCATTTGAACCAATGCTTTCAGCTTTAATGCATTCCAATGTCTTGCTATAAGTGGTTTTAACTTCGTAAAATTTATTAATATGTGTACCTCATCTTCCATTTAATTTTATCCTCTATATTCGGAGAAATGTACTTATTCCATTCTTGCACAATTGTTGATGTTAATTCAAGTAATTAGTAATTACGAAAGGAATTCAAGCTTAGTAATGTTTTTTATGATATTTAAATAGAAATACTTGTGGAATCAAGGTTTTGAAAAGAGCTATCCTAAGTCACCATTGCAACTATTAAAGGATTATTTTGCTCAAAATCATTATTTTAAATATTTGTTAGCAAATTGTTTAGCATTTAGTAAGAATTTCTGAGCTGAGTCGATCCCAAGTCTCATATATCATTATTTATCGTTAGTTTTCTTATTGATTTCAGCAAATAAGTTTACTTTTCAGCTGTTGATCTCATAAGGGCAGTTGCCTTTCGGAGCATGAACATCAGAATGATGTTTCCTTCTTCTGTTCTGAGTTATGCATAAGGTGGGTGGAAAAGGACATTGTCTATTAAGTGCAAGGAATTTATTGGTACATCCTTTTCTATGAGAAAACATGTGACTTGAAAATAAAATAAAACAAACCTTCATCTGTGGTTAAGTAAATGGTAATACCAAACCTTAAAAATGTCTAAAATTTTTTCCAGATGTTGATTTTATACAATAGCATTTAAAAAAGTTTAATTTCCTTTAATTTTTAACTTCAGTTCCTTGGCTTTCATGGATAAGCTAATTATTGGCCTGTGACCCATGCGGATGAATCATCGGTAATGACATTTCTTTCATTTAGGGGGGCTCGAATGTTCTTAACACTATGTGTTGTGTTTTGACACTATATTGCTTTAATAACTTGTGACACTTTCTCCCTTCTGTAAATAATTTAAAATTTTAAGCTTTTTCTTTAATTTTAAAAAGTTCACATTACAACTTATTTTTCCGCTAAGCGCAAAAATTAGTAAATTTTTTGTCCGCTCGCTTCCACATACTATACTCGTAAACGTTAAATCATCCATATTTGTCAAAATTCCGTATTTCCAAATTTCGAAAAAATTTCTAAATCTATATTTTTTGTTCACCTTTTAGCGCATTCATGTAAAATTAATTCAATGCACCTTTAGGGATGCTCACGATTTGCGTAGTTTATCTCTTCACGTGTCCATTGTAATTAGAAAAGAATTTGATTTTGCCACTTCATAATGCGATTATTTAATAAGGTAATTAAATGATGTTAAGAGCATTTAATTATCTGTATTAAATCGTCTTGTGTTAATAAATAACTAAAACAAAAATTTTAGTTTATGTTCAGATGTCCGCAATTTATTTTTAAATTTTCTATGAATCAGCATAGTTTCAAGATATATTAACTATATTTTGCTTATAAATAAAAAATTTTCTCTAGCAACCAAGCAATTTTACAGGTTTAGTATAAAAAATCTTTTATTTAATACTGAATATTTATAAAGACATATATCACTTCTTGTGAGATAGAATAAAAACCTAAAATTGCTTCAAACAAGTAGTAATTATAGGGTACCTTTTAGCTGCATGAGAACTATCGATATCGATAATTATGATTTGACTGCTGAGAATGTCAAACCGTGTTAACATTTCTGTTCAGTAAGGTTCAACAATTCATTATGAATCGTTTAGCGCTAGAACAACTCTTCCAAATTGTAGAAATTTAATTTGAAAAAATAAATTTGTTCAAGTTCATAAAGCACTTTGTCCATTTTACGGTCAATATAATCGGCCAAGTGATCAAGCAATTCGAACAGTTATTGATCAATTTCGCAATAATTTTCTTCTTCTTAATTCAATACCAATAACAAAACAAAGAAATACGTGTACGGAAAAGAATTTTGCTACTTTAACACGAAGGGTTGAAGAAGAAAACGAAATTAGAAAGGATCTGCCGTTACAGTGAATGGCTATCGCAGTCAAGCCATGCTGACTGATTTAATCTATTAAACATCGACGACATATGACACATTTAGATAATTATGATTGATTCGGATATTGATCTTCTTATCAGACAAGTTTTCAATCACATTTAGTTAAACTAAATCCCTGTGTCTATTACGAATGCAAAAGATGTTTCGAAATTTATCGAACTATGTGATCAATAAAGATGAGACAATATTAAAAAATAAACTCTTTTATTCACAAAAGAAAAGAATTGCACTGAATTTTATAATCCAAAAAGAAAATTTAAACCTGACATAAAAAATGACGAAGAGGTTTATTGTTTTTACTATTACGTTAGCTGCTTTGACACATTAATCCTACTTGCTTCATTCTCATGTTACAACTTTAATGTCCACTCTTGCAAAGCAAATCCTTTGCAAAGCAAATCCTTAGTATTTCATACCCATTGCTGGTCCATCTTATCTCTACATATTCATCTTTCCTTCACAAGTTCCAAATTTCTCCTAACTGCCAGGTTAGTTGGTCAATTCATAGTGTTACGCTGGTTACTCGTTAATAGTAGTTTGAAGACTTACCATAGTCTCAATGATACCATTTCACACCAAATGAGTCAAAAACATGTTATGTTGATGTTTTATAAGATCACGGAAGGAGCATAACAACCTCATTCGTTTATTTACGAAATTGCTTTAAACAGTCGCATTTCTGGTCCTTGAAATTTCTTTGTGGCCACAGCGAAGGATATAGCTGAACCGGCCATTCTTTGTTAAGCGCAAGGGACGATTCAGACATAAATGATAAATTGTATTCACGTATTTTGTATCTTAGATAAATGTTACTACGTTCTTCAGGTTCTTCTTCAGATTCAGTTTCAGGCTCATCTTCAAGCTGTGAGTCTGTACGTTTTTTGCCACATTTACTCAAGTCTGGAATAAAGAGATCGTCCAAAGGCCGACCTTGATAGAAAGACAAAGGAAAAGGTTTGCGTCTGACTTTTTTCCTATTCCTAAGCTGTGTTTCTTTGTTAGTTTTTTGACTTTCTTTTTTAAGGAACCCTAGGTGTTCGTCATTAGATTTTTCAAGCTTACCAACTTTTTCTTTGTTAATTTTTTCTGTTTCAAGAGTAGACACCATTTCCTCAAGTTTTCGTACTTTTTTCTCTAAGTAATCTATTTGACGGCGTATAGCGATAATGTCTTGTATTACTTCATTTCGGAATGCTTTATGGTCATCCTGTGAGGATAGCTTTAGTTCCGCAGTTTGAAGATAAGAATGATGGCGCATATTCAAATCATCATCAACATTTTTTTCCTGCTCATCAGCTACCAGTTTGTCAGTTTCCGATAAACTACGCTGCACCTTACTCTCTGGTGCAGTCTATGGATTATATATACAAAATTTAAACAAGATTTGTACTTTACTCTTAGAAATGTATTACTGACCTTTCTCGGTAAACGGTGTTCGCTATCACTCTTCGACATTTTGCTCTTCTACAATGCAATTTTGATTCTGGTTTAATTTTTGTCAAATGAGTAAATGAAAATTTAATTTAAACGAATGTCATATTTTAGTATTTTAGTATTTTTTGCCAGAGGGAAATTATATCACAATTTTACTAAAAAATAAAAAATAATGAAGCAGAAGTTGCTTCTATTTTACAATTTATTTTTTTTTTAAGTACGGTTGCTTTGTGATTCAAAAATTTAATTTTATTTTTTATTTTTTATTAAATCATATCAGTTATTGAATTGAAACTCTATGTTACCGTCTGATATCAAGAGACAAATGTGTTTTCCTCTTCGATGTCATCACTTCTAAGCTAACTAATACGAAGGTTGAATACGATTCTCATTTTGGACATATCAACCTGTAAGACAAGATGCGATCATGATTGCTATAGAGAAGGATTTTCTTTATTTACATGGAGATAATTGTCTTCTACATACATATAGTATACGTTGGTAGATAAGTTATATGTATTAATATTACATTGCTTGGACTCATCTTTGAAAAAGACGAATGAATAGATTTATTTAATATTTTTACAAATTGCTAATCAAGTACCTAACTGCTTTAATTTAGCCAATATTATTATTTTCTATTGTATAGATTACACTGTAGTTCCTTTTCATATTCCGTGTCCCATCATGTTTTTATATCAGTTTTCGTCTATCAACCTATCTGTACATAATTGAATGATTCGTAATAACTCGTGACTGGGATTGGACCATAACCGTAATAATTAGTTACACATATGGCTATTTCCAGATCTGAATAATATCTATTATCTTTTGTCTGAACAATACTAGTTGTACTTATTCTCTTTGACAATAGTTCACTACTTCTTAAAAATCTATCAATGTGTCCCGAAAGGCAGGTGGAAAATATCCAGAAGTAGAAATTTCTATGCATTTGTATAGAAGTTAATTGAATATGCCATTTTTAACAAGATATATAACAAGATATTGTTTGTACTATAGGTGTTTAATAGCTGATATAATATAGAAGACTATAGTATTTTGTGTATTAAGCATTGTTAAGCATGTTAATGTTTGACGTCAGGAACTCGTCAGCAAAGACACTGCGGTTTTTATAGAGAAGTCTAAATGCCTCCTGCTTGCTTTGTTTATTTGTTTTTAAGCTTTTTTTTTTGTTCACTGAGTTTTAAATATGTTTTATGAAATATTTCCATGTTTTAAATGGTAGTTTATTTAATTTTAAATTTTGAATCATCGGATTATCGAAGACAGCATAATATTTTATGTGGCTTAGTAGAACTTTAGTCTATCGTTCTTTTGATTTATTTTTCTGAAGTTTATTTATCTTTACAGTTTCACATCGATGATTTTTAGTTTTTTCTCTTACAATATTTTAAAGCTACTTTGGAATTCGTATTAAAAATTAGATGATCATTATTGTACTAACTGACAGTTCACGTTAAGCTTTTAAATTACGAGGGCTTTTATACTTTTTTGAAATTATCAAAAGTGGCTTTACCAACGGTTAACTGGAATTGTTTTTTAAAAATTATTTGGTTCCAGAAATCAATATTTGTTCTACAAGTATTTTGTAATACTGTGAACTCTCGGTTAAATGCAGAATTTGTTGTCAAAAAGTTTCTATTTTGAATGCATTTTATAGGACAGCAATCTTTCGATACAATGGGTATATTGGTTAAGTCTAGACTGTTCTATATTGAAATATGAAATTGTACTTTGTTCAAAAAATGTTTGCTTATACCATACAAGGCTGGTGACTTCCTGCCTTATACTACGCCCATGCTTTTTGCTTTTGATAAACCTAGACTTTTGAGTATTACTCTCACCTCTCGCCTTTAATTACTGGAATGAAATTTTATATACTACCCTCAGAATCAGTGGGGAAAATCTTATTGTTGTGGTTATAGTTCTTTTAAAGCTAGCTTTTTATTATGTTAATGAGTCAGCATTGTTTAAAAGACACTGATCAGTCTGCCTATTTTAAGCGAAGAAATTACTCTCTATTTAAATGAAAGTAATTTGTTTATATAAAAAGTGGGATCCAGCAATATTGCACCGTCAAGTGCATCATTCGGTTTAAAGTGCATTTACTATATAATTGGTTAGGGAAACTGTTCATTGAAATTGATATACTGCATGTGATGTTTGTTGGAGATCAGCATTTTTATATCGGTCAAATAGATGTCGGTTTAATAGTCATCTATTTAACCTATATTTACTTAAGAGAGTTTTTATTGTAATATCAGTTTTTTTACGTCTCACAAAATTTATTATTTATATTTTTACAGTTTTGAAACTGAAATTGTTATTTTCATTGTTTATACAAATTTCTGTATACTTGAAACATGCAAATATAGAAACCTTGTAAACTTACGAATTTCACAACTCATTGTGAATATAGAATGAAAGTTGCAACTTATTGTGCTCCTTTTGGTGTGGTTACTTTATGCCGAAATTTTAAACTTTTAATCATGCACTCGTCGCATTCAAACAGTGAAGTGAACATGGGATTAGTGAGCATTGATACAGAGCATTGTTACTGCATGCAGTAACAAAACTGCTTGTTACTGCTCCGAAAAGTCGTTGTAAAAGTTTCCAGCGCATTCTTTTTGCTAAGAAAGGAACGAAAATAATATAACAAACAAAAACAGAAAACGGAAAGCGATAAAGATATTAGATGTAATAATATAGCATATATAAGCGAAGCAAAAACAACACGAAAAATCCTTGACATGAATAAAAATCCGGGCTTAAGACTCAATGCATCCGAATTGCATGCAAGTAACGCTTAAGATTTTCCATATCGAGTCACGCGCAGTTCTTCGCATTGTGTGATCCACACAAAGTAGTCTTTTAAGCGAAGTATGCAATGCGCCAAAGTTTAACCGCAACTCCAAAGGACGAAAACGAGTCTCGTTTCTCATTTTGTGCTTGAAATGTTTGTGTGTAAGGGTCGGTGCAGATGCAACTCCTGCTGCTTCTATGTGCAACTTCTTAAGTGCGTGTGCGGGTGTGTTTAGGAAATGCCGATGAATTTAAGTTTGCGGTGCAAGCCAAGTATTTAACTTTGAACTTTGAAGAAAGAAGAAAAAATGTTAGCAAAACAAAAACTTAAAGCAAAAGAACCAAAATAATTTGAAAAAAAAATATTTAGTTTATGAAATGAACTGAATTGTTTTTGTAATGAAATAAAAACTCTAAGTAGTACCGCAAGGATAACGTTATCAAATATTTTTTCAAGTGTCGCTATTTATATGCTGATGATGAACTTCCACAATACAGTTCACTACTGCACGCGCTTAACTAGATCCTGTGGTTTCAATTTTTATTTAAAAAAATTTTTTTCAACAACTTAACTTTTTGTTTTAAGTGTTCACTTATAAAATTTACTCAAGCATTTTTTTGAGTGTTCTTTTCTTTACATCACTTTTGAATTATCCTTTGGCTTTAACGCTTTCAGGCGTGCAAACTTTTTCTATTTAACTGTCGTTGCGCATCTTTAAAAACAAGTACATTTTATGCGCCTCTCCGCGGTAAGAACATAGTCCCATGTTCTGTTATTAATTTGATATATTTCGGCTTTAGCTTAAGCTACTTTATACGTTTCTAGATTACTAAACTAAATGTATCTGGTAGATTGCTATAGTACACTATGCTGTACTGCAAGAAATGGAAATGTTGCTCTCAACAAGAAAGGTGATATGAGTGGAAGTAATTTGAGACTTTGAAAGTCTGCATAATAACATCAAAGGAAAGGGTAACATCACACATTCTCTTTATTGATTCATATTGGTGCCGATTGCTGCATAATACATACACACAGCCGAAAAAGTCTGCGGTCACCCACAAAATTTTTCTTAAATTTCGCATAATTTTTTTAATTTTTACTCAAATTGATTTTTGTTTTCTGATTTATTTTAACCAAAGAAACAACAATAAAGTTCAAATATAAAAAATTAACAGTTATTCTTTGAAAAAAAATTAAACACAATTATAAGCAAAAGCAACAATTTTTAAAGCAGAAAAAATCTACGTTCACTTCTTAATATTTACATTTACCATTTATTTAAATTTACTTGCAAGCACAAATGTATCATTAAATGATTTTTAATTATCACTTGACTTCCCCAAGAGTCTAAGCACTAATCATTAAAAAATATATTTTTATATAAGCAGTAAAATTTTACAATGGAAAATAAAAGACGTGAAATTAATGTAAGTGATGACGTAGGCCAACGAAAAATTGCTGAAGATATTGGTCGTCACTATTCATCTGTGCAGAGAGCAAAGCAGGTAAATTTTTTCAATAAAAAAAATTTTAACAAAAAAGCGTACTAAACGATGCTGAACTAATAAAAGCGATCTATTCCAAATAATTACTAAGATTGAGTGTGCTGAAGAATAGTCTGTCTAAAGAAAACTCTTGGTCAAACTACTAATAAAATGACACAATCAAATAGCGTTAGGCGCTCATTAGTGCGTTGAATATCTTTCATCTATAAATTCTAGTTCGAGTTCTAGTTGTATTATATCGTTTTCCATTATCAACACACTTTTGCATAAGTTCAAACCTATAACAAATCGTTATTCTACTTGAGATACTTCTATATCATGCATTTATCACCAATGGCTTCTTGTACAAACAGAAATGGATGTCCACACAGTTTATGTTTGATATTCGGGAATCAGACCTCACTGAATACCAACTCATGATTGCATGTTGGATGACATATTTATATAATGTTTCAAGTGCTCAGAACATGATTTTCATAAGGCTACCTCTTTGCATTAACTCCAAAAACAACTTCGACATCTTCACATTGATAGTTTTCTGGTTGAAAAATCAGCGAAAGATCAGAAAAATGAAACAAGTGAGAAGACCTCTCGGTTACAATATTCACCAATAAATAATTTAATGTGCAGTGCTAAATGAAGGACTTTTTATTTCTACAAATAAATTTTTATTGCAAAAAATACGACTGTCTATTGCTTGATCTTTTCATCAGTCGATACCTTAGATTTAGATTAGTTTCCTATATCAATAGAATATAGTTTTCAAAATATCTCGAAAGGGAATAATTGAAACTGAATACGCAATAAAAATTAGACAAAATAAAAAAAATGAATTATATTATTTGCAAACTAAACGAATAACACTGAAATTTTGTAATCCAGAAATGAAATATTAGTCTTATATAAAAAATGACGAAGAGAATTATGTTCTTTACTGTTACCTTAGCTGCTTTGACACATAAATCCTACTTGCTTCATTCTGATGTTACAACTTTAATGTCCACTCTTGCAAAGCAAATCCTTAATGAGTGTTTCATACCCATTGCTGATCCATCTTATCTCTACATATTCATCTTTCCTTCACAAGTTCCAAATTTCTCCTAACTGCCAGGTTAGTTGGTCAATTCATAGTGTTACGCTCGTTACTCGTTAATAGTAGTTTGAAGACCTAGTCTCAATGATACCATTTCACACCAACAGAGCCAAAAAAATGTAATGTTAATGTTTTATAAGAACACGGAAGGAGCATAACAACCTCATTCGTTTATTTACGAAATTGCTTTAAACAGTCGCATTTCTTGTCGTTGAAATTTTTTTGTGGCCACAGCGAAGGAAATAGCTGAACCGGCCATTCTTTGTTAAGCGCAAGGGACGTTTCAGACATATTTAATAAGTTGAGTTCACGTACTTTGTATTGTAAATAAATGTTACTATGTTCTTTAGGTTCTTCTTCAGATTCAGCTTCAGGTTCAACTTCAGGCTCATATTCAAGCTGTGAGTGTATACGTTTTTTGCCACATTTACTTAAGTCTGGAATAAAGAGATCATCCAAAGGCTGATCTTGATAGGTAGAAAAAGGAAAAGTTTTGTATGTGATTTTATTCCTATTCCTAAGCTCTATTTCTTCATTACTTTTTTGACTTTCTTTTTTAAGAAACCCTAGGTGTTCTTGATTAGATTTTTTAAGCTTACCAACTTTTTCTTTGTTAATTTTTTCTGTTTCAAGAGTAGACACCATTTTCTCAAGTTTTTGCACTTTATTCTCTAAGTTAGCTACTTGATGGTGCATATCTATTATTCTTTGTATTACTTCAATTTGAAACGCTGTCTTGTCATCCTGTGACGATAGCTCGAGTTCCAGAGTTTGTAGATAAGAATGCTGGCACATATTCCGATCTGCATCAGTATTGTTTGCATGCTCATCAGCAGCCAAGTTATACTCATCGCTATTATCTGACAGTGTACAGGTGGTGGGTTTGTCAGTTTCCGATGAACTGCATTGCACTTTGCTCTCTGATGTAGTCTACGGATTACAAATATTAAATTTAAACAAGGTTTGTACTTTGAATGTGAGCATTCTTGCTCAAATAAATTTGCGCAAGAGAGAGCGCAACTTAAATGACATTCAAAAATCATAGTCTGCACTTTGCTTTACTCTTCGGAATGTAATACTTACTGTTTCTGATAAACAATTTTTTCGAAAAATAATTTTATCACTCCTCGACATTTTGCTGTGCTTGTATGTAATTCTAGTTCTGGATTAATTTTTCTCAAATGAGTGAACGAAAATTTTTAATATATCATATTTTAGTATTTTTGCCGGCAGGAAAATTGTAAACGAATTTTGTTAAAAAATAAAATATAATAAATGGCAGATTGTTTCGATTACTGAACTTGATATATTATAGAAAACAATGGCTGCTTTATGTTTTAAAAATTTCATATCTTTTCACATCACATGTCATACTTTCTTAGTTCAAATATTCTTTATTCTTGATTCTTCTTCTTCTTGAGTTAGTGCTATTACGCACTTTTACTCTATAATGGCCTGGGGGGTTTATCTCTACCCCACACTAGGCTTTAACTAGGCTAAGAAATCATATCATTTATTTGTCTTTTAGTTGATGATGGGCCTTAAATCAGCATATCTTCCTGAGAGTCCAGAAGTGGACTTGAGGATTGTTATGGGGGGGTTAAGTAGCGTATCAACTTAAGTGAATAATTTTAGAGCTCTGTCTCTGATATATTTTTTCACTGAGTCAATCCTAAGATCTCTATGTATGTCTGTTGATCTAATATACCATGGAATCTTAAACAGTTTTCTTAAAGCCAGGTTTTGAGCTATCTGTAATTGCTTTAAGGTAGCATTTGAGGCTTTGCTATATGTAACACATCCGTACAGTAGTGCAGGTCTAATTACTTGCGTATACAGTAACTTTCTGTTTTTAAAGTTGAAGTGACAATTATTAAATAGCGGCTTTAATAAATGTAGAATCTTAGAGCAGCTATTCCGTTTGTATTTCAAATGTTTAAGCCAATTGAACCGTTTGTCAAAAGTGACCCCCAGATATTTTATGTTATCCTCCCCTTGTATCTCCGTGTCGCAAACACTCATTCTTGGAGGATGCTGTCTTCTTTTTCGAGTTATAAATATAGCCTTGGTTTTGTCATTATTATTCTAGCCCTATCAAATATAATGATAACTGATAAGTGATATCTCAAAAGTGTTATAAATATGACTATTAATTACTTTAAGAAAATTTTTATGTTAATATATAAGACATTCTTGTACCAGCGTAGAGACTTAGTCATTTATTTTTCGTAATCTGCATGACTGTTCTATTTTGATTTGTATATGAAACCACTGTTCTATTACTGTAAAAAAATTGTTGGCATTATTAAGTATGGTAGTAACTTCTTCATGATTCCAAAGGTAGCTAAAGAAAATATTCAGATCTATTCATATTTAAATATAAAAAAATGTTAAATTTATTTGCGTGGTGGGTTTATTAATACGCCCTCTTAGTTAGTCCTTTATAAAAGGTCTAAAGTTTCTATCAAAAATTAAATGAAAAAACAGACGTAAACTTCTGTTAGAATTGAATTGATGATTCTATCAAAAGGTATGAATATGTAAAAATGAATTCGATCAACCAACGACCGACATAAGTCTGGTCTCTGGCTCTAATTGTAACTTCAAGTTTATTGGTTAATGTGGACTTCGTAAACATATCTGCTTCTGTGCGTTAAAGAGCAGTTGGAACTAGTAATAGTAGATGTATTTCCGTATCCATTTTTTTTTGTTTTGGGGGTAATACCATACTTAATAATTGTAAGTATGGTCAATAGTTGTAATTGAAGCATATTTGTATTAAGATAAAATGCTATATTTTGGAACTAAAATTAAAATTTAGATTTCTTTAGTTTAAATGTCTTTTTATATATTTTTAAAGTGTTAAAATTTTCTTAGAAGAAAAACCATTAAGTTGCATTATATATACTAGTATATGTACTGATACATTGTTCAGGACTCATTTAAGACGGTCTGCAAAACTATTCTGTTAAAATGTGACTAGGTCCACTGAATTATTTATCATAATACAAAATAGCAGTAGAAAGTTTTTTACACCGAAAATTTAGAAGTAGCTTGACAAGGTAGTTTGCAATAATTTTCAGGAACTTCGCCTAAGGCTGATCAAAAACATATAAATAGGCAAAATTGGACATAGGCAAAATTGGAAAGATATATTGAACAGAACATGTCATAATAATAATAGAAATGAAATCATTTATAAGAGCATTAGTGTAAATCAACCATGGTGTTTCGACACTATGATATTGATTAAACATTATTCAAAATATCATGGCAATGACCTACGATATTACTAACGTTTAAATTGAGGTCACTTTGTAGACCTATTATGCACTGTTTTGGTTAAAATTGCTCACTTGTATCGGTCATTTGTTGCTTCCTTTATCAATCTTTGTATAGTCCACTTCATTGTGATAGGCCAATAAACAATAACAAACTATATACTTAAAGAATAGCTAAAACCGGTTTCAGTATATATTTTGTTCTTATATTATGTCGTTATCTACTGAAATCCACTATCATATATCTTTATATAGAAAGTGTTATATTCGAAATCATATAAGATAAGATATGCTTCATCACTGAAACAAGAAAATAACTATATTAAAAATAAACTTATTTCTTCACTTATTTAATTATTATTAAAAACTTAATAAACACTAAAATAAGAATATATTCTATGGCTTTGTAGTAGCTTAAGTAACTTATACTTAAATAAACTTGTGCGTTCTATCTTTTTAGACAGGGATTTGATTTAAAACAAATTAAGTTCAACTTAGAATTTAATTTATAATATATTTATAATACAGCATAAATAAATACAAACTAGATACAAGGTTATATTTTCTTAAAAAAAAAAACTGTTTTAGATTAATTGAATACATATTTGTACCATCGGTGTTTTCTTAAGGTTAGTACATTTTGTTTTTCATTATTATTAACATGAAGATTACAAAATAATACAATTAATATTGGGAATATAAATAATTTAACAGAAAATAAATTAAGTAAAATTTTTTAATGACAGGATATCATTTTTGCTATCCCCCGGGAGCTGGCTTACGCACATTGCGAATCATGTTTTGCAAATTTATAATTTGCTCTATAAGTTCTTGCATTCTAGCTTGAGATTGTAATATATCCCTATACTGCTCAGCTATACGATTATTGACTTCCGCAATACGTTGAGCTTGGTCACCTTCTGTTTCGGACTCATGGTTAGGGTCATTTTCATTATTCGCCACCTCATCACTCATTTTTATACTTCTAATTGTCACGAGTCACGTTTCTGCGACAAATCATAGAATAGATATCTCTGTGAGTAAATTTTTTTATTTTTTTTGTGTTCAATTTTAATTTAATAATATTAAATTTGTTTTTTTTAAACTTAAATAAATATCGAAATATACTAAAAATTAAGTATTTAAAAAATTTCAATTAAAAATGTTATAGAAAATGAATAGAACACCCTAAATTGTTTCTGTCCATTTTGTCCTTAAAGATGCACTAAAATAGATTCAAGTCAATTGAATTTTGTGTAAAAAAAAAAATATAAACGATTTAGATAATCGATGTTGAAAATATATTAGTTAAAAAATAAAAAAATAAAAAGTAAATATTAAATTAAATTAATCAGAAATTTGTTCAAAAATAATAATGTTATATCAGCCGAAGACCTAATGAGTCAGTACTGTGAATTATAACTTTTATTTAATTATATGCAAATAATAACGTTTTTAAAATTTTTATTATCACTTTGAGTAACAAAATATATTAAGATATATTGTTGGAATTCGATTTCAAGATACACTGTTTCGTAAATCATAACAATTAAATAAATTAAGCAATATATTGAAATACATTAAAAGTATTATCCCCGACTGTAAGATTATTATAAGATGCACTAAAAACATATAACTCTAAACATGTTTGAGGGAACACTAAACTAACGTAATGTAAAAGACTGGAAATGGCATGCTACATCAGACCTACATCAGGAAATAGTTGCTAAGAGTTGGATAAGTAAACACTTATTTATTATAATAATGAATATCCAAAAATGTGTGGTATCTGCTCCCTTAAGAGTACCAACTATTACTAAAATAAGTTTTGTAGTCTTACATTCGACTTAGAAAGGGTTAGGAACTATCTCCCCACATTACTACATCCGTTGAGGATTATTGTAACAAATCCACTTTAGCTCCATAGGCGCGTAGCAGTTAATGTCCCTTGAAGAGACGTTGCCTATTTCCATTATAAGTCCTATCCTGTTGATAAATGCCGTAGTCTGAGTCTGAGGAGACTTTCACAGTGACATGTAACGTTACTGGTACAAATGGTACTATGATTAGTTGGTACCACTACAATAAATGTTGATTGCGCAGTACTCACTCACTAAGATAAATATTTTTAAGATACCATATATCTACAAAAAAATTTTAGATCCTTATTTTCTCAATAATAGTTAATAATAGGTAAATGTCACATGCAACATATATGATATCATTACCTGGTTTTCATAAAATAAGAGCAGATACTGAGTACTTATATACGTGTATACTGGAATATAGGAATTTATGCACAGAAGTTTTTTAAACATTTATTTTTCATTAATTATTTTCAATAGCTGGTTAACTTTAAATTATGAAATAGGAAGGGATTTAAATAACCAGCAGATTCGTAGAGAACAAATGGATTTAGTTTTATTTATTGGGATTTCTTGTGAGAGCTCCATTTCCTTACGGTATCTACAGATGCACCACTGTATATTTAGCTAAGTATACCTGTCTGTTTGTCTACTGCACTAATCACCATATGTTGGGACACCAACTTTTTGGGTTTCAGGTTCCAATATTCAAACATATTTCAGACGGAGTAACAAAGTGATGATTACTTGCTAATCTATAATAGGAAAATTTACTTCAAAACTTTTATCGACTCGATATGATCTAGGATTAATCGTACTCTGTTATATTAAAAACTTATAAGAAAGCAACAAAACAAATTCGAAGCGTCAGTACAAAAACGAAGGAACCCATCAGCATATTTGTGTATAGATTTTGTATGGGAAATGTCGTATTTTCTAACACCATCATCAAATTAATTCTATAAGTGTAAATGTACTGTAAATTTGGTAATTCTGTCAGGTGAGTTATTCATATCAGTTTTGGAAACACAACTTTTCATTATTTGCCGAAAAAACTTTAAAATTTATTAAAAATATATAGATCTTTGGAGGGTTGTAAATATTATAATTTCATTTACATTAAGACTGAAAAGTTTTCGGAAATTCTCATTTAAAATTCGCGCGCTGTATATTTTTCGATATTTTAA
>NC_051848.1:83836615-83884141 GCF_002237135.1 Teleopsis dalmanni
CATTGGAATATCTTAAAGATTTCTGACTTTAAAACTCGCAGTTTTATATCTTCTGCTTCTTCTTCAATTGCAGGGCAGTGTCTGGCTCTGGGCATTGTGTAACATAAATCCATACAAATACCTACTGAGCTCTTCCGGCATTACTACACATTGTTTTTTAATGATATTTTGTTTTGAGGAAGTTTCGTCCATATTTTTCACTAGTGTTAGGCATAGGCATAATTACGTATAGGCGTATTCTTAGTTTTGCTGCTTCTTTTGTTTTTATTCATTGTTTGTTTTTTTTTCTTAAATTTATCACATTTTTTTAATTTTTTATATTACATGCAAAGGTTGAAAATTAAAATCAAGAACAAATCACCTATATGATATGGTCTATGTTTGTATTAAAACCAAATATTAAAGAATTTTAATCATATTCACAACTAAAAGTGCTACTTCCTTTTAAACAAAATATATATACAAATATTTCATCTTAACATATTAAATTTATTTTAGGAGTGTTTCAGCTTATCAGTGGAGTATCTAGTGACAATCAGGGTATAAATTACTAAAATACTTCCCAAAACATATTTTCGAGTACCATCTCTCCTTGGCTAAATCCTGATTACGACACTGCACCTTATTAATATCAGTACATAACATCAAGAAAATTCTTACGTTTATCCTATTTCTAACAGATAAAATTAATTGAATTTAAGAATATCAACACTACACTATATTTAATATAGAGCATGAAGTCCTGGAACGATTAGTCAGTGCAAATATATGATAAATGAATTATCATATATATCATATATAATATATATATTGTAAAGAACCTTTTTTTTCTTATGCCGGGGTTTTTCTCGCCGGATCCCAGAGTCGTTACAAGAATATTTTTTTCTCTGTAACCCTGAATCTTCTCGTAATTAAAAAACGGGCTATTTTCGTTAGTTTCGTGGTTTTTATTATTTTTCTCAAAATAAATTTATTACAATATTTATAGTTATACTTATGTACTAATGATATTTTATTGTAATTATAAATACGGACAATTAATATAACTCCTGAAAATAAGAGAACACAAAAGAATGACTAAAGGTAGGCTAGGAGACAACACTACCGACAGGGCTGTGTTGCTAGGTTCAGTGTTACCGACTGGGCTACACTGTGGGATTAGGAAACAACACTACCGACAGGGCTGTGTTGCTAGGTTCAGTGTTACCGACTGGGCTACACTGTGGGATTAGGAAACAACACTACCGATAGGGCTGTGTTGCTAGGAATCAGTTCTATGACTTAATAATTACCTCTGTGATTACCTTGTGAAGTGTTCTGCTTCACGACCTGTGATTGAACCTCTGGTGATGTGCACTGTTCGAAGTGCTGTGGCCAAGTCCCTGTGTTTTACTTTGCTTCTCCTTTTATACGGATTTTATAGAACGGGATAACTGTCTTCTGAGTGCATACTGTGTAGTTTTCTTTTAAGTTGTTATTGCCTGCTACTGATCTCGCTATATTCTGCTGTTGTTGTTTGCTGCATATTTATTATTAAAATTTTGCAAAAATAATTACCCTCAAAGAAATCGGAAGTATTATTACTTAATTTGTATTTTCAAGAGATTTATTGTTTCTCTTAATTTTGATAACTAAATTCTATGATAATTTATAATTACTTATTATTATCTTACTTTCTAAAATAATTCCTTTTACTTTATTAATACTTTATATATTTTTTCATAGCTTAGACTAATATTTTTTTCCGTGGGTTTGGTTTTACTAATAATAGCTTAATTCTATTGTTTTGTTTTACAATAATAATAATAACTTCATGCTATTTTCAACTATCATAATTTATTTGTGACGCGTTGGAAAAAATCGTCACACTCCCTCCCTTCATTGGAAAGGGGAACGACCCGGATGGCACCAGAATTTGCTATGAGCACCTTATGTTTTTTCCTGATTTTGCACATAAAAAACATGGCGGCGGCCCCGTTTTAACTTTTGAGCGTCCCTCTGTATCCGTTTCCAAAGTTCTGCGTGCGGTGGTTCTGGGACTAGTTTTGCAGCAAAATGAGCCTGAGCGTTGGATAGCGGATGTGTTTTGACTAACCATATCGCCAATCTGTGGTTTCCATGCTCTGGGTCGTAAATTATAATGCTTGGCTTCTGTATCGTTTCTTCGGACTTTTGAATATTTTATAAAATTCGTCTTGAGCCGTGGTGACAATCTGATCGTTCTCCGGTTGGGTTGTACAACAAATTTTCGTTTGCCGTTGCTGGTTTTCTGTGCTGACTTTGTCATCTGTTTCGAGACAACGTTCCTTAATTTGGTATGGTAATTGTTCCTGTTGGCCTTGTTGTGTTTCAATAAATTTTATTTGCTGTTGTACTATTTGCTCTTGTGTACCTTGTAGTTGTTGTAACTTTTGTACTTTGATAGGTCTCGGATCTTGCTGTGTTTTCCCTTTGTTAGGTCTCGGATCTTGTTGTTGTACGCCGTGTTCTAGCGTATCTTGTAGTTGCTGCTGCTGCCGTTGTCGATTAACTTGCTGCTGTTGCTGTTGATTAGTCTGCTGTTGTTGCTGTCGTTGTTGCTTAACTTGCTGCTCTTGTTGTTGATTAGTCTGCTGCTGTTGCTGTCGTTGTTGTTTAACTTGCTGCTGTTGCTGTTGCTTAGTCTGCTGTTGTGGCTGTCGTTGTTGATTAACTTGCTGCTGTTGTTCTTCGACGGCTATGGATTGCAGTAGTTTTTGTTTTTGCTTAAAGAATCTAGACGGGATAAAAAACTTTAGAAAATCAACCTTGAAATGTGTCCAGTACTGCCAACGACAATTGTTGTTGCGATACCATATTAGTGCATTATTTTCGAGAAGTAAGGGCATTGTGCGTGGAATTAAGTTTACATCGATGCTATACTTGTCTGCCAGTTCTTCTATGTGTTCGATGAAACTCAATGGATCCTCACCACCGTCATATCTGAAGCACCATTTTTCCACATGTTCTATTGTTTGAATGGATGAGCGCATTGTAGGACTCATATCTGCCCCTTTGTATTCCTCGTGTGATATACGTTGATATATATTTTTTTTCCTTCCAGAGTTCTTAAATTCGTTTCATTCGAGTTAAGACTTCTGTGATGCGACCAACCAGGTTCGTGCTAAAATCGGATCCTCCTTACTCATTATTATATCACGAAGTTTTCTACGTTGTATTCAGGGTCCCTGCTCGGGCGCCACTTGTAAAGAACCTTTTTTTCTTAAGCCGGGGTTTTTCTCGCCGGATCCCAGAGTCGTTACAAGAATATTTTTTTCTCTGTAACCCTGAATCTTCTCGTAATTAAAAAACGGGCTATTTTCGTTAGTTTCGTGGTTTTTATTATTTTTCTCAAAATAAATTTATTACAATATTTATAGTTATACTTATGTACTAATGATATTTTATTGTAATTATAAATACGGACAATTAATATAACTCCTGAAAATAAGAGAACACAAAAGAATGACTAAAGGTAGGCTAGGAGACAACACTACCGACAGGGCTGTGTTGCTAGGTTCAGTGTTACCGACTGGGCTACACTGTGGGATTAGGAAACAACACTACCGACAGGGCTGTGTTGCTAGGTTCAGTGTTACCGACTGGGCTACACTGTGGGATTAGGAAACAACACTACCGATAGGGCTGTGTTGCTAGGAATCAAGTTCTATGACTTAATAAATACCTCTGTGATTACCTTGTGAAGTGTTCTGCTTCACGACCTGTGATTGGAACCTCTGGTGATGTGGCACTGTTCGAAGTTGACTTGTTGTCCAAGTCCCTGTGTTTTACTTTGCTTCTCCTTTTATACGGATTTTATAGAACGGGATAACTGTCTTCTGAGTGCATACTGTGTAGTTTTCTTTTAAGTTGTTATTGCCTGCTACTGATCTCGCTATATTCTGCTGTTGTTGTTTGCTGCATATTTATTATTAAAATTTTGCAAAAATAATTACCCTCAAAGAAATCGGAAGTATTATTACTTAATTTGTATTTTCAAGAGATTTATTGTTTCTCTTAATTTTGATAACTAAATTCTATGATAATTTATAATTACTTATTATTATCTTACTTTCTAAAATAATTCCTTTTACTTTATTAATACTTTATATATTTTTTCATAGCTTAGACTAATATTTTTTTCCGTGGGTTTGGTTTTACTAATAATAGCTTAATTCTATTGTTTTGTTTTACAATAATAATAATAACTTCATGCTATTTTCAACTATCATAATTTATTTGTGACGCGTTGGAAAAAATCGTCACAATATATATATATATCTATATATATATATATATCATATATAATGAAAATTAATGTACAACTTAAACAATTTAAGAGTTTAGAATGTATAAAAATGTATCATTAAACTGGATATGAAAAATCATTTCATAGATTTAATAAAATCCATAAAATGATTTTTCTGGTCAGCCATCTAAAATTAAGTAGCTTGTTTTTCAATATCAGAAATCCAAAAGCTTAAAAAATTAAATTGAACATAATTACTGTAAATCGAACTTCAAAAAAACTTTGACCAAATTGGTATATATGGTATTCTTGAAAACCAAAGAAGATTAAATCGTAATCAAAACTAAATTTCTATGCAAGTTCCATCTCAATATACGATTGAGAAAACTTAAAAAATTTTTTTAAAAAAAATACCGAAACGACAGTCACCTACGATTCCTCGTATATTCGTAAGTAAAACGTGGTGATGCTTTCCTAAGACAAGAAAACTCGCTAATAAATGTTAGACTAAACTTACTATTTAATTAGACCAAACAAAGAAATCCATTTAATGGATATGTGACAATTGTAGCCTTTATCTAGAATATATAGTGTCATCATATACTCCGATGAAATAGGTAAAACTGGAGATCTGTGTCTTGCAAATATGTGCACTTAACAAGAAAAAAAGTGAACTCAGAGAGTCATACATTTAAAATGAAAGACAATAGTGCAGGAGCTGGAATTGTTGCACCAAAATAAATCCTATTTTAATCTTAGAAGTTTTAAAAAGTTTTAAAAAGTTTTAATTTAAGAAAATTATGATTCATCTACGCAGAAAAGCTGTTCAAACTAATGTCATTATTAATTTATTAATATCAAAATACCATCTAATATTTTAGTCCTGAGACATATTTCAATGAAATTTCCAATATGTTTAGGAAAAAATACAAACCATCTCCCATTCTGACTTTGGAATATCACCAAATATAAACAACAATTACTTCTTGACATTTTTTTAAATTATCTGAACTCGAAAAATTATTCCCAAAACATTGAATAAATTATAGGACTATGAAGAAACATCTATTATCATCGCTACCAATAAACCGCTTGAAGTTATATGATAGGTCACAGCCTTCCAGAATACCACTAAGGATTTTTATTACTTTTGAATATTGAATTCCTTATCAGTTAGGTCTCCAATCACTTCTAGTTAGACTGCATCTCTGCGATCATCGAATTACCAATGCAAAGAATGTTTGAGATTTCTGTAAACAGACTCATTCGAACTAGATACTTATTCCAGATGAGACAGTATTTAAAAAGAATTATTTTTTTACTAAACAAACAAAATTTCACTGAAATTTTACAATCCAAAAACAAAATTTAATTCTTTTATAAATAATGTTGAATAGGTTTATGTTCTTTACTGTTGCGTTATCTACTTTGGCACATCAATCCTACTTGCTTCATTCTGATGTTACAACTTTAATGTCCACTCTTGCAAAGCAAATCTTTAGTGAGTATTTCATACCCATTGCAGGTCCATCTTATCTCTACATAGTCGCCTTTCCTTCACAAGTTCCAAATTTCTCCTAACTGCCAGGTTAGTAGATCGATTCATAGTGTTACGCTATTTACTCGTTAATAGTAGTTTGAAGACCTTGTCTCAATGATACCATTTTACACCAACAGATCCAAAAAAATGTAATGTTGATGTTTTATAAGAACACGAAAGGAGCATAACAACCTCATTCGTCTATTTACGAAATTGCTTTAAACAGTCGCATTTCTTGTCGTTGAAATTTCTTTGTGGCCACAGCGAAGGAAATAGCTGAACCGGCCATTCTTTGTTAAGCGCAAGGGACGATTCAGACATAAATGATAAATTGTATTCACGTATTTTATATCTTAAATAAATGTTACTACGTTCTTCAGGTTCATCTTCAGATTCAGTTTCAGGCTCATCTTCAAGCTGTGAGTCTGTACGTTTATTGCCACATTTACTCAAGTCTGGAATAAAGAGATCGTCCAAAGGCCGACCTTGATAGAAAGACAAAGGAAAAGGTTTGCGTCTGACTTTTTTCCTATTCCTAAGCTGTGTTTCTTTGTTAGTTTTTTGACTTTCCTTTTTAAGAAACCCTAGGTGTTCGTCATTAGATTTTTCAAGCTTACCAACTTTTTCTTTGTTAATTTTTTCTGTTTCAAGAGTAGACATCATTTCCTCAAGTTTTCGTACTTTTTTCTCTAAGTAATCTATTTGATGGCGTATAGCGATAATGTCTTGTATTACTTCATTTCGGAATGCTTTATGGTCATCTTGTGAGGATAGCTTTAGTTTCGTAGCTTGTAGGTAAGAATGATGGCGCATATTCAAATCATCATCAACATTTTTTTCCTCCTCATCAGCTACCAGTTTGTCAGTTTCCGATAAACTACGCTGCACTTTGCTCTCTGATGGAGTCTATGGATTATAAATACAAAATTTAAACAAGATTTGTACTTTACTCTTAGAAATGTATTACTGACCTTTTTCAGTAAACGGTGTTCGCTATCACTCTTCGACATTTTGTTCTTCTACAATGCAATTTTGATTCTGGTTTAATTTTTGTCAAATGAGTAAATGAAAATTTGATTTAAACGAATGTCATATTTTACTATTTTAGTATTTTTTGCCGGAAGGAAAATTATATCACAATTTTAGTAAAAAATAAAAAATAATGAAGCAGAAGTTGCTTCAATTTTACAATTTAATATTTTTTTTTTCAAATGCGGTTGCTTTGTGATTTAAAAATTTAATATTATTTTTTATTATATCATATCAGTTATTGAATAGAAACTCTATGTTACCGTCTGACATCAAGAAATCCGTATTTATTTTTGCATTATACGGTGGACAAATATAGAGACAAATGTGTTTTCCTCTTCGATGTCATCACTTCTAAGCTAACTAATACGAAGGTTGAATACGATTCTCATATTGGACATATTAACCTGTAAGACAAGATGCGATCATGATTGCTATAGAGAAGGATTTCTTTATTCACATAGAGAGAATTGTCTTCTACATATATATAGTGTACGTTGGTGGATAAGTTATATGTATTAATATATCATTGCTTGGACTCATAGTTGGAAAAGACAAATGAATAGATTTATTAAATACTTTTACAAATTGCTAATCAAGTTTATAACTCTTTTTTTCGATAATTTAGTGAATATTAGTATTTTCTATTATATAGTTAACACTGTAGTGCCTTTTCATATTCCGTGTCCAATTATGTTTTTATATCAGTTTTCGTCTATGAACCTATCTATACATAATTGAATGATTCGTAATAATTCGTGAATGGGATTGGACCATAACCGTAATAATTAGTTACACATATGGCTATTTTCAGATCTGTACAATATCTCTTATCTTTTGTCTGAACAATACTAGTTGTACTTACTCTCTTTCAGAATAGTTCACTACCTTTCAAAAAGCTATCAATGAGACCCGAAAAGCAGATGGAAAAATCAAGAAGTAGAAATTTCTATGTATTTGTATAAAAATTAATTAAATATGTAATTTTTAACAAGATTGACGGTATTGTTTGGCTGTTGATATCCGGTAGGTGGAACGGAATTTAGTGAAATATTACATCTATAAAATTTATAAGTTGTAATGTCATAAAATTGTATCTGTCCAAGCCAAGCTTTTAAGTAAGGGTTACTTATTACTTATAAATAAATTACTTATTTATAATTTAAATAAAAGTTAATCACATAGAAGTAAACTGTTATAGCTATTTCTCTTGACTATTTCTCTTGTTAAAAATTTATCTAAAACATATCTAATGTTCAATGTATAAAAATATATAAATTTCTTTCGTTTAAATCTGAAAACGTTTCTTTTCACTTAAAACTATAATTTTGGTTTAAGTATGGTACAACTCGGTTTCGAATTTATTCCTATGTCATCACCTACTATCTAGCTACTTTTCATTTATCCACTTTTTAAGAATGCTTTTCCGTACCAAATCCAATTGCGCTAAACAAAATTTTATAATAAATATAATAGCTAGGTTATTCGCGAGTGCCTTCGCAAAGTAGACTTAATACCTTATAATATAGTGAGTTTCAAAAAAGGAAAATGGTTCAAAAACGATGTACTTATTAATACCAGTTGAACTCGTTTTTTAAGTATGTCATTTTTAATTTCTTCGCTGGCTTGGTCATGTCGTGAGAAAGGATGAAGATGCTCCGGCGAAAAAGGTGTTTGAAGCAGTAGTTGGCGGAAGAAGACGTAGAGGTAGACCGTGTCTCCGGTGGAGTGATCAAGTTGAGGGAGCACTAACTGGACTTGAAATACGAGACTGGAGAAGGCGCGCACGCAGCAGAGGCGCCTATGGAGACATGCTGCGTCAGGCCGAAACTCGGTAACAGGTTGTTATGGCCAAATAATTAAGCAAGTAAGTATTTCTAATTTCTAAGTGGTCGTTTCTCATGAAATGTACTGAAATAAAAAGTTGCATATTATTTTCTGTTTCCAAACAAGAGAACTATTTATATCATGAACTCACCATTACAATGGAAAAACTATAAACATTCGCCAATGTATGATTTCATCAACTACTTCATGGATTAAGACCGAGAGTGTTCATTATGCTCGAAACAATAAACGCATATGTAAGATACTTTCATCGACAGCGGGTGCCATTGGGAATGAATGCAATGAACGTATAGGATAAATATCTTTAGCATAATATGCTAACCATTGGTTTTAGTTTTAGAACAACTAAAAAAAAGTTGTTTCTTGTGCTATCCTTTAGCAAAAATCTGCTAATATCTCTACTGAAATTCTTATAAATATGAACAGTATTTACTTGAAAAATGGTTTTCGGTAGAGAAATGACAAATTAATTTTGCTAAAAATCGTTCGTTCTTTTTTAGAGTAGATTGACCACAAATTTGCATGAAATTCATTTCAAATGATTGACATTTTTTATTCTTTTGATATAAAATTTTTAGCTGATTTCACAAACATTTATACAAATTAACTGTTAATCCATTAAAATTGAATGAAAAATTTGTCTTTATGGTCATCCGCACATATTAGAGCCATATGTGAATATACATATGTATGTAGAAAGAAAAACTAGAACATCACAGCATGCCTTTCAACATCAATACCAACAAATCGAATACCGCAAATTTCACTCAAATCAAAAACCCAAGCATTACTCACCATTTCAGAAATGCTGATCACAGCGTAAAATCCACAATTGGAAAATTCTAACAAATACTTAACAGTTTGTCCTGTTAGCAGACAGACAAATGGGCAAGCGGACAGACAGGCATATCCATAGACAAGCATCCAGAGCACTACTGTTGAGGTGCAGGTAATCTAAAACAGCTTGCCTCGCCTATAGTTGAGTGCATGCATCTCATGCTTCTCATGCCTTACAACGAAAGCGTAGCAAACCAAACCAAATCAAGCCACCCGGCACAACAATTCGGCTTGTTTCATGGTTATCGAATATAGTGAAAACCTCAATGAACACTAATGATACCCCAATGAATAATTCGAAATGCCAAAGCGAACAAGCAGAAAACTGAGCGTATTTTATGTAATTTTGCTATATTCTGCGATTTCGTTTATCTTTTTGCCAATGACAAATAAACTGTGCTAAACAAAAACACTACAACAGATACAACAGATACAACAAAAAGCGACATTAGAAATAACGAGCACAGCAACAAAGCAATAATAGTGACAGGAAAATTCATGGCGTAGAATTGGCACTGGCACTGGCAATGGCATAAGCCCTGGCACTGGCAATGGCAATGGCAGTAACAGTGGAAGTGGTAGTGGTAGTGGTAGTGGTGGGACTAGTTTTAGTACTTTAAGTGGCAATGGGATCGGTAACACCACTGAAATAGGCAATGTCTACATCCATACCATAACAATAGTTCGAATCGAAGTGGATTTGTGTGAGAAACAATTGTGAGAACTTGCACGGCAATCGTACACTGTCAGCAATTGGTGAAGGCTTACAGGTGTATCACCATATTCTCCTGTTAACATATCACAGCGCTTCCACCACGGCAACTAGGAACCTTTGAAAAATTTATATCGGCTTATAGGTATTGTGCCGGTCTTACGCCCACTTTATTTATTGAGTCTAGGCAGGATTTTCATCGTGATGTACTTTCCACAGGACTATCTGCTTAAAATGCAAACCTAAAATTTTAAGTAATATTTATATACTCTTAATGGCATTTAAATTGGAATTGATAGGTAATTGATTAACTCTAATTGGTTGGGAAATAATTGACTCGGTAGTTCATGAAATGCAACTTTAAGTTAAAGTTTCTACTCTTACAACGATGAACTTGAAGTAGATTATTTAAAATTAATTAAAAGAAGCACTATTTTTCTTTAACATTAATGTATTTCCACTATTTGATAATTCTTTAGTAGAAAATGGTAAGGAAAACTTAGCTAAAATCGGATGAGAATAACAAAAGCTCTAGTTTCAGTTTTGTTTTTGGAGTTGAAAGTTTTGAAAATACAACTAATTTGTTTTCTAAAGGTACACATTTTATAATAATTTCTGTAATTACCGGCTGTGACAAATTTCTGCCCCCGAGACTTGAAATTGTTTAAAAAATTTCAAATTTAAAAAGAAACCACATCACTTTTTTTTGTTTCTGCCACATATTGAACTGGCAGAGACAGCACGTTTGTGTCTTGTTAAACCAGTTGATGGACACAATAAGCAAAACTGTGATCCACAAGAGCAAACAGTGTTGGAAAGCTGTTAAACTGTTACGCAAATTACTAATTTTCATATCATGTAATTGTTATATATACGATATGAAAGAGTGTACTTTCGAGAGTGCCTCGAAATTATCCATCAACAGACTATCCTAGTTTTCTCAGATGCATGTGGTAGGCATATCATTGAGCTACTAAGTGCTCCAGAGTTAAGCAATTTGGTATATATGTACATAAAAATCAGATCAGACGCAATTATATAAGTCAATATATGTGTGTTAGCCAAGACTATGTAAAATGTTCACAATTGTTATGTACGATTCGTGAGTTATTTTCGTTAAACGAAGAAAGTACACGCTATTTTGATTTCCTAACCTTTCACGTTCCCTTTGGCTACCCATATTCGAATACTCGATTCACACGAAAGTTTTGATTGTCATTTTAGCTGTCATTTCAAATTATTCTTGATTGCAATAGCAAAACAATTTTGACAGCTGAAAACAGAATCGAATCGTGATTTCCACAAAATCAGGTTGATTTTTACTTGGACAGTTCACTGTAATACAATATTGTACAATACAAACTAGTGCTACTGTAAATACTTTTGAAGAATGAATGAAATTTTTTCACAAAATGAAACAAAACTTTTATTTTATATTATATTGTTTTTTCTTATTTTATATTATTTCATTATATTTCACTTTATTTTACTTAATTTTTTTTATTTTATATAAGGCCTTTCGGTGGTTCGCAAGTATGACAAAAAATGCATGCTGGCCTATATTGGCGTCGCGAGACATTGGCATCACTGTTGCAACCTGTCAAATATTATGTGAAATATAAATTTCATTGTGTATAAAAATAAATAATTAACATGAATTGAATACAAAATTGAAAGGAATGGTAAAAATATTGATAATTTCAAAATAAAACACTGAAATTTATTTTTTTTTCAATTTTTAAATTTATGAAAATTTTGAATTTTGTTTGAATTTTTATTTACGTATAATTTTTGACATATGATTGCAGTATTCGTTGGAGTTTCCATTGAATGTTCACAATAGTTCACTTATTAAGTTGGCAACACTTGTTTTTTACTGGCCGATGTGATTGGCCAGTATACTTATACTGATCGAAGTAGAGAAAATAGTGTTGTTGTTTTGAGTACATTTCGGCCAGTAACTTGCCGAAAAGACCTATTATTTTATTATTATGTTAAGGCTAGTTGAGTCAGTGCACCTGAGCACTTTTACTCTCTATTAACTGAGAGGTTCCTTCAAAATCCCTCCTTGCGCCTTGACTGGATTATTGTTTATCACTTCATCAGACTAAGCAATAATTGACCTCAGATTTGCATATCTCTCCGAAAACCATGTAACCATTCTGAGATTCGATAACGCGGTGCTAGCAAGTCTGCCAGTTTTCGCAAATAATTTCAGGGTTCTATCCTTTATGTATTTTTCGATTAGATCAATCTTGAGGTCCCTGAGGATGTCATTCGTCATAATGTAGCATGATACTTTGAAAAGTCTTCTCAAAGCCTGGCTTTTTACAATTTCTAGCTGGTGAATAGTAGTGTTTGAAGATTTGCTAATCGCTACATATCCATATAGAAGTGACGGACAAATTATTTGGTCATATATTAATTTCCTATTCTTAGCGTTGCGTAGCGTTGCATTTCAGAATAGAATGAAGAATTTTGGCACAGCTAATTCTTTTCAGTTGAACATGTTTAAGCCATGTGAATCATTTGTCCAGGATGATACCGAGATAGTTAACGCTATCCTTCCAGTTTATTACCATATTACCCACTCTCAAATTTCTGATTTAATTTTATCATAAAATTTCATTGAAAGTCTGAAATTCTCCAGATGCTAAAACTATTGCTTTTATTTTTATTTTATTTTGTTTAATTTTATTTTATTTTATCATATCTTACTTTATTATACTTGATTTTATTTTATATTATTTTGCTTGAATTTATTTCATTTTATTTTATTTTATTTTATTTTATTTTATTTTATTTTATTTTATTTTATTTTATTTTATTTTATTTTATTTTATTTCATATTTGTTTATTTATTTTGGTTTGTTTTATTTTATCTTAATTTATTAACAAGGCTAATATGTCGATCATCTTCACGGGTCATTCTTAAGAAATCATGAACTAATTTTTATGAAGTGAAACTCATTTGGTGTGGGTGTTATGCTCTTTAATCATTATTACGAGGAATCCAAGTATATATAACTCAAAATAAACTTAAGGTATTCGATTTTCCAGTAATGCATGTAATAAATTTAGAAACCGGTTTTGGAGAAGGGCACATATATATTTGTGTAATATTTCTATAATAATTTCACATTTCATTGAACAAGATTCTCAAGAAAACCAAATTTTGTTTTATAGCCTAAACAATCCAATTATGGGGTGTCATATGACTAGCTTAAGGGCTGAATTAGATGTGTTGTAAAAACTCAGTTATCTCAGGGGAAGTAATATACGCAATTATTCGGAAAGTTGAAGTAAATATATGGAGAAACGTAAGAACCAATTGAATTTTGATTTATTGACGTGAGGATAGGAAAATCTCTATATCAACTAATATGGACTGAACTTGTGTTGTTTGTGCTTTTATGCTATTTTGTGTACTCTGTCATAACTTATGACATTATCAGCGTTCGGTCGTTTTATATTACATTCGCTAGCAGACGTAACTAATAATTCAGCCTTAAATAATCTGATTATAGAGTATCACATGACTAGTTTAAGTCAAGTTGATTTGGCAAACACCTGATGGGAAAGCTCTTTTAATGTCATTGAGAATATAATGGATAAAGTGTATTTAAATTAATAAAGAAAACACTAAATTCGAAATTCATGACTTCTCTTTTTGTGCTTTACTAACATCAAATATTAGTACTATTAACAAAGTGGCAAAAACTTTATTTTTATATTCAGTTTAAAAAAACATTAATTTAAATAAATAACTTTGAATATTTCACAAACAGTGTATAAAGATCAATGAATTTTTTTGTTGGAAAAGCATTGAAATATACTTATTTAATATTTTATGCAAATCTCAAATAATTGAGAATATAAGGAGTGCAAGAGGCGAATATTGAATATTTATGTTTTCCAATATTAGTTATCTTTTCATAAATATTTGAAAGCAATTTTATTTAAAGTAACTCCAAGCAACTTGATTAACATTTCAGCAGCCTGAATGCATGAATTTATTGAAATTATTCAAATGCACTGCATTTGTGCATATTCAATATTCAAAAATTAAACAAAAATATATATATGCATATACATTTAAAGATTTATGAAATATTTTAGAGAAAGAGCTACAGAAACAAAAACAATAACAACAACAAAAACAACAGTAATAACTAGAACAAAAGGAAGAAAAAAAATTCCATAAATAATGCATTTGATGAATGAAATAGCTCAGATAGACTACTAACCAATCGCAGATACTCGTATCGTACAAAAATTTGATATAAATTTCATGTTTGAGCAAATATGCAAAAATACATAAAGAAATTAATTCAATTAAATTCAATTCAACGCAATTCAATTTGCAAAATCATAAAATTTGTCGACAAACATGCCGAAAGGAAACAGGAGCAACTGCAACAGCAACAGCAGCGGCAGAGCAGCGGCAGTAGCAGGAGCAGGAGCAGGAGCAGCAAAATTTCAGCAATTCATTGCTGAACTACAAATCAATCGCATTTTCATTTATAAAATTCAATTATGCTGTGTTGGATTTTCTAATAATTTATCTAAAACAGCAAATGCATCAAAAGCATCAAATGCACTAATAACAGCAACAACAACAACGTGAGTAGTAACAACAGCAACAGCAACAAATACGACACAAACATTGCCTTGCCATTCATAATTTCAATTGCAATTCCAATTTCAATTGTTATTGCCATTGCCATTGCAATTGCAGTGGCAGTTGCAGTGGCAGTTGCAGTTGCAGTTGCAGTTACAGTTACAGTTGCCGTTTCTCATTTTGGCAATGACGTTAAAACTGAAGCCGAAGCTGAAGCTGAAGCTGAAACTGTAGTGGAAGGAAGCTTAAGCTGAAGCTGTTGTTGATGCCACTGATTTGGGAACAGTAATAATATTAATAACGAGCAAAAACAATTGTTAAGTGCAGCATCAATGGCATTGCCAATGGGTAATATTAGCCGCGATTTGTTGCCAGCATATTAATGACACTTAGCATCATTTCGATTTATTATATTTTTCAAGCACTTGATGTGGAGCATGCCAAGCGCGGTACCACATATCCGATTGGTAATTCCGTAGGGCTTTTAATTATTTTGTTTATGCACTTGTTAGTCATATTGGTGATTTTGTTATTGTTCTATGTAGTAAAATTATATTTAGTAAAAACTTTCAAAACGCAACCCAAGGCGTATTTAAAAGTTTTGACAACAGTAATGCGAAATAATGGAATTAA
Source organism: Teleopsis dalmanni (assembly GCF_002237135.1). NCBI lineage: Eukaryota > Metazoa > Arthropoda > Insecta > Diptera > Diopsidae > Teleopsis > Teleopsis dalmanni. The sequence goes on from NC_051848.1 coordinate 83,852,103, forward strand.
ATTTCGAATAGTTTGCAGATACTAAAGTTAATTTATTTTTAACAAACTTGCTTCACAAACACACAAGTATACATACATATTGTATATCAAAACAATACAATATTTTAAATACCTGTTAATATTATTAGAAATTAATGTAATGAAGAGTGATCAAATAAGCACAATATGTTTTTTATTTATACAATATATTGACTGTATATATCGTTCGTCATTGCCTTAAATTCAAAAATAAAATATATATTATGTTTAATTGAATTCACAAAAATACTTAATAAAATCTGCAATTAATTAACTATATATGCTCTATCAAATAATACTTCAAAGTTTTCAAGTCATCAGTTAATCAATCACAGCAAATTGTTAATTTTTTTAGATCTAAACGTATATCCCCAATAACCCATAGATTTACTTCACACTAAACGCAACAATTTTGCTTACTTACATATCATTTTGACCAGAAATTAGTTTCAATACTGAAGATAACTTCTCCATAAAATATTGGAACTACTTGAAGTTACTCTTTAGCAAAATATTTAAAGTTCCTAAGTGATAAATGTCCATTTATTTCAAATTCCTGGGCTAAATAACTTTCATATGCTCTGAAAAGCAAAGCTGTATAAAGAATATTCCGTGTGATAACATAACAAACTTTAACGTCTTGAGAATAACTAATGATTTTTATTTACTTAGATATGATACGGGATACTTAGTTAAATTGAAGTGAACACATCAACAGAAAAGAAGAAGAACTTGAATTGAAATAAAAATATTTGTATTGACTAAAGGATGGGCGATTTACTCTGCTTGAACCAATATGAAGTTAGGGGATCCAACTATATACTTGTTCACGTTTCATCACTACTACAAAGATCCAAAACTTTTAAAATAAAGTTTTATAATGTACTGTCAATGCGCATTGGTACATACCAAGTAGTGATCTAGAATGAGAGTTTGGCATTGAACCAGTTGACGGCCCAATTTGCACAATCCCACATATAAAGGTTAACAAAACATGTCGCTGGCGATGTAATATAGCCCATACCAATCTAAGCGAATGGAAGAAAAAACTTAAACGCAGAATGGTACAACTTTTTATGGAGCACTTCCATGCTTCTCTCCAAGTATTGTGCAGAGTGTTACTAAAGTTATTAGTGTCATATAAAATACAATATAAATTGTTGGTTAGTTTTTTGATGTATCAAAAACCATTTCAATACTATGTATTCACTTTGAACGGACTAGACTCAAAAACATAACCAATACCATTTGAAGCGACTTTTTCCATTTGAAAAAGGAATAGTCAGCGCTGTTGGTCGATGAAGTTGATCATTAATAACACCTAACCATCGAAAAATAGACCGAATAGGACAACATAAATCCATTGAAATATTGGTAAAAAAACTTTAAAAGAAATCAACGTTACAAAATTTAGGAAAAAGCTTTGCTTCACATTGCTTATAACTTTAAGGAAATGGAGGATATTTTATTACAATCCGAAGAAATATATGATATATATCTAAGTTCACATATATGCTATAGAATAAGTTTATGAATTGTGAAGCTATATTATTGAATATGGTTCTAAATAAGTTTGGATAGTGGCCTATTACCTTTCATAGTTCATCATATTTGGACACCGATGAACATGATCTACAAAAGTTTTGATAAGACATACCTAACCTAGTTTAACAATTTATATTGTACGAACAACCCTAAGTATTTTGAGGTGCCTCGCAATTAATATATTCGCTGGTAAGCTTGGCATTAATATTTCTACCACATACAACACTGACAGTTGTGTCACAACCATAATATATATAATTAATTTTACAATTTTAAAAATGAACTAACAAGATAAAATTGCTTTCTATATTATGTAAGTGCCAGAAGGTCTAATCCTGGGTACCGATTCAGTCACTTAAGAGTTTCAGTCAACGCTAGTAAAGTCAACAATGATACAAGCAGTCTTTTTTGTCCTTAAAAAAACAAAAAAAATATATAGCAAATCATGTTTTTTTTATTAATTATATATAATTAATTGTGCATATGTTTTTAATTAAGAATTAAACTAATTAAAGCAGCATGAAATTTATTCAATATTAAATTATATTTTATGCATTATTTAAATTAAAAAAAAAAAAAAAACTAAAAAAATTCTGCCAGGTGTGGGGTTCGAACCCACGCTCCCTCACGGGAACCAGAACTTAAGTCTGGCGCCTTAGACCACTCGGCCAACCTGGCTGTTAAATCGGTGGTGACACTATATATATTTAAAGTACAAAAATTTTTATTTTATATTAAATTCCAAAAATGTTTTGTGTTAATTACCCGAAAAAAATTGATTTACCAAAAAATTAATCAGAATAAAATATTTCCTAAGTAGTAAATACAAGTAAGCTACGCGTTTAAATTTAAAAGACTGTTCTTTATTGTTGAAGATTTACATATTATCTACATTTAACTGTACCTTGCGCATTGCCTTTAGGAAAGACCGGCGCGCATTTGCATATGGAAGCATTTATCAACATGTATAATGGTTCGTATGGTATATGCTTATCAGAGAACTACAAATAGTCATACTTTTAATACTAAGAGTATACTCATAAAGAGCAAGTATAAGTTCATATTAGTACTTTTTTCAAACGTTACTTATACTCACTCATACTCATCATACAAATACTTTATTAAATGCTCCCAAAAAATCACCGTTAATAGTCATTATAACCAGAGATTCCTTTATCTTTGCGTATATCCTCTGCCCAATAACCTTTTGCATAAGAAGGACTGAAAGGGTCTAGGATTGCAGGATTTTCAAGTTTCTGGTGAGAAACGAACACTTAAACTATATAGTGTGTACTATAAGACTAAATATAATAATAATAACATCACAGTTTTATTATTAATACTAAAATAAATATTAATAATTTATATCTAATTAAAATTATTCATTTTAGCTATGTATTTAGTATGAGTTCGTGATACTAATATATGTAAATTTCTTTATTTAAGTTAAGACTGCCACGTTGCCACTTGGAGATAAATATTATTTATTATTCAAAATCAACAATGTTTATTGTTAACAAAATCTGCAACCGCAGCAATAAATACTATAGTATTTAAATAGTATAGTATTTAAATTATCATCTACCTATCTACCTATACTTCAAAAAAAAACCATGATTAAGTAGTAAAAATCAAAGTAGTAAAAAGTTTAGTTATTTCTAATATATTTAAGTAGATGCAAAAATAAATAATTATAAATAAAATTATTCGTGAACTAACCAAAGTATTATACTTTTAATATACAGAGCCTAAGAAAAAGCTATTTAAAAATAAGTCTAAAATGCAAATTCTAAAAACCCACAGTTTTTTCTCCCGCCTAGGAGCGTATCTTGTAGAAAAAAAATGAAAAATTTTTTCTTGAGATACATGTAGTTTTATTTTAAAAAAGGAGTTTATAAAAAAATCAGTTATACTATAGCTAAACAATAAACACAGTATATGCTCTTCTTTTACTCACTAATCTATACGATCTAACAATATAATTGCACAAAGCATGAGAAACACAACAAATCAGCTTAGACTGATTTAGAATATATAGTAACTTCCCAATCCTTTGGAGGTAGAAAAACCCAGTAATCTTAAATAGAACTATAAACAAAACTCGATTTATAGAGCAAAAATTTTTTTAATAAGTGGGCAGCCTTTTTGAAGGAACGGCACCTCATTTAGATGAGCAACTTCGTTAAAATCACATTTTTTTAATATCATTTTTCAGTTCAACACGTTTTAGCTGTGCACCTACATCCTCTCAGAATCCGAGCTGGAGATTTGTCACAATCATGCCTTGATAACCAAATACTGGTTACAAAGCCATGCCCACAGTACACAGAGATGGCTAATCACTGGAGGTAAGCACCGTGGAATATCTAACAAGAAAATCGAATAAAAAGGATATGCTTAACCCTGTTCTATCTTCAATACTGATGGTATAATTAATACATTAAGATTAGTGATTAGTAAATAGTACAATAGTCAATACATATTGAATGATTAAAAGAACAGTACTAGATAGGTAAGTAAATAAGTAAATAAATAAATAAATGAGTAAATCATTTAATAAATATAAATGAATAAATAAATATCTGGTATGGCGGAAGCAATTAGTGTTATGGGAACAACTAGAATATCAATAGATATTTGAAAAAAAGTATTTTTGTAAATTAGTTTTCTGTCTTCTATTAGGTACCACTTATGCGTTTCGTCTGGGAACTGCCCAGACTCATCAAAATGGAGAAAAATATATAAGTGATATAAAACATCGTCAATTTTTATTCTGAATTTCATATTCTAGTTAATATAATTAATCTAATTGAAAAATCTAAATAAAATTTTTAGAAATATAATAATATATAATAGGATAACCATAGATATAAGGTAATATATAACAAATTTAAGGAATAGAAATAGTAATAATAAGAAATTAACCTTAACTACATTAAAAATAAACAGTACTGATTTATAATAACCTTATAATAACAATAATAATAATATATATATTCACCTAATAAAATTCTATTGTTTCAAAAGAGAACAATAACTAAAACCAATAAATACAAAAGAATAAGTAACTAAATTAAAAACAAACAAAAATATAACTAATAACTCAATTATATTTTCCAAAATCATCTCAATAGAGTTAATAGTTAGAAGCTATTAATTTTAGGATTGAAATATTATACTGTTTTTGAACTAAAATAAAAAGTATTATACTGCCAAAAAAAACAATATGAAAAACAAACCAACAAATGTCACAAATCCTACCTTAATGATTCTCCATTATTTCATTTATTATTGATCTTTCAGCTATATTCCTAAACAATTTTATACAAGATTTTCATAAAAATTCTATAAGCATTAAACCTATCGAGCTGTGGTGGTTTCAAAATATACTTCTAATGATAGGCAAGTCTGCTATCTAACAGCAACAAAAAAGTGAAAAGCAACTCAAATATGAGACAAATCTGGTGGCTAATAAGACTATAAAAAAAAAACAGGAAAACAAGTAAATTAAAAAGAATCCGCAAACAATTGCATGAAAACAGCATTATAAATGAGTGAAAGTGCTCGCTATCAACACTAAAAACAATAAAAAAATTAACCGTTAGTTAAGATCAAAATTACTATTGAATATTTCAGCAGTATATGGCATTTTTGCTTACATTACTAGCATTTGTCTTATGATGTCTTTAAGATAGCCTCACTGCAAGTAGTGTTTACTTTGGACCTATGCTATATACTTAAGCGTATATTCTTTTCGCTATATCTACACAAATACTTTTGCTCTATGTAAGAGTTTCCGTACTGCAAAAACGAACTAAAACTTAATCGTCTGAGTAATTCTGAAAAGTATTGAACCAATATCTGACTTAAAATATAAGTAAAGGAGTAATATTCTATATCTTATGTTTTCATTTTATTGATTTGATTGAATTGTTTCAATAGTACAATTTTTTTTTTATTTATTAGTTTCTTTTTTTTTTGTTTCGTTTTTTCTTTTTGTTCATATTTTTTTTTGGTTTTTTGAGGTTTTTTTTTGATTCCTATTGAGTTTCCATAACTTCCAGTTATTGAAGCTAGAAAGTTAATCCTCCATCATATATATTAAATAAATTTGAGTGTATCTGAAATTTAAAATATAATTTTTAGATTTTTATAATTAATTTTTTTCTATAATGCTGTACTTCTTTCAACTTTAATAGTAAGCGAATTATTTTAATTATTTTTAATCACTAAAAGTAATTTAAAAAATTAACTTCTCTTTTTTTTTGGCTTCGTGGTATATAGAATGTAAACTACCATTTCAGTTGAAGTACTTACCATTTTAATTAACAATTTTTTTGTTTTCGACAATTTGTCAGTAAAGGACGTTCAGGAATTTAAGAGCGATGTTCAACAGATGCAATACCATCTCCTCCGGTATAGTCTTCGTCAATTGTGGAATCTGTTAAACCGGCATAGTCCCCATTACTGTTATCAGTAACCGTGTCTTTTTGAGACTCACCAGACGGTTCATCTGCATATAAATTAAGAACACTATCTGAGTATAACTAACTATAACTTATTGTAAAAATCTTAAGTTTCAGCGCAATAGCTAATATTGTGAATACTCCTTAGTAAGATTAGTTTACATTTACCGTTGTCCTTTATCTCCTTCTGATCCATGGTGCAATTTAAGGCCTTTGAAGAATCTTCTTCAAGAGTGGGTTCCTTAACTATTTCTGGAAATTTGTTCTTTAGATCTTGAATCCTATCAATATATTTCAAAACAAAATTAAAGTAAAGACCATAAAGAGCCTCCGTCGGTTGTTTTTCCATTTCTTTAATAAATTCATTTATGGCCTTTTGATAAAACTCTATGGCTTTTTTAATATCTCCGGTATATTCTAACTCAATTGCATAGCGCAATAATTCCATAGCGTCGGTTTTATTTTGTATGGATTCCATTATTACTTTACTTTAATTGCAGATTTTTAACTTGAACTCAGTTAAAAATTAATTAGAATGAAATGTACAATTAGAAATTATTTGAAATAATTATAAGACGCGAAGTTCACTAAAGAAAATTTTAAACATGAGATGTCAAAATTTTATATAAAACTAACATGGTATACCCCCTTTTTGTCTTTATTTAATAGACCGCTTACACCATCAAGCGTAGTTACGCATGAACATAGTTTTTTCATAGGGTGTAATATATCGGCAGAAATCACGATAACATACATATCGAAAATTTTTTTGTTTGCTTTGGATTAATTTATAGAGTTTGCAAAAGATATTTAAGTTTCCACTGCAATTACAAATTAATAATTAGTACAAAAATACAGTTGTCATGATTTTATTTCTAAGAATTATACTATTATAGGGAGTGTGAATGATCGATATTTCGTTCATGACGTATTAATGAGTTAAATGTTGGTACCATTCTGAACAAAAATGTGAACAAAGATTTATTGAACTATAGTAAATAGTGTCACACGTCTTAAATTTGGTAATAGTTGTTGTCTTCTTTTTTTTTTTTTTTGGGGTTGTAACAATTAGTTCTTTCCACCAGTCTTTGGAAACAGTTGCCATAGTCCATATATCCTTCACAATCAGGTACAAACGTATGATATAATGTTCGCGATATTTATATATATCTGAACAGTTCTGGCAGCAATTTATCTAATTTTGCAGTTTAATTGCTATTAAGTGTGCCAGTGATATTACTGACCACTTTAGTAGAAGGAAAATTGATGCTGTTACTTCTGTTATATGGCATTTACACTGCCTTCAAATGGCTCATTTTGGTCAAAAATCAAATGAGAACAAGAGGACTGATTTCTGTATACAAAATCTGATCCATTTCCTGATTTTGTATAAATGAGTTTCACATACGTTCCAAATGCAAATAAATACATTGAACATATCCTAAATAAAAGTTTTTCATGTCATTTTGACAGTTTGAGAAAGCTTGACAGTTTGACAAATTTACAAAAAAAAGTAAACAAATATTTGGAAGTTGTACTTCCTAAAAATAAATTAATCGAAGCTAAAACTAAGTTTTCAGTTTATATTGTAGGGTTTGTAGGTATATTTAACCTACATCTATCATTTTTTGGCACAGGCCAAAAATCAAATTAACAGGCAAGTTGACAAGTCAGCTGTTTGAAATGAGAACAAATAAATTACAATGAATGTGAACACTTTCAAATGACTGATTTGAAATGAACCTTTTGCGGCCAGTGTAAACGTCATATTAAGCACTTCTGTTACTTCTATTTTATTTTCTGTCGATGTTTAAATAATTGCAGTCTTTCCAATAGACTTGCTAGTAGTATTTAGAAGTCGCCAGATTTGTTTTCAATCTGTTGTGTCGTTTGATTTGTGATTTGGTTGTTTGAAACATTTTTGCACCTATACAAGTATTACACATTAATTTAAGAATATTCAATACATTAAATGCTGGAATGTGAGGTGGAATGTGAATAAAGACTTTTTGGTTAAACTGTTTTTAAAATATAGTTAAATATAATAATATAGTTCTAGCTTCAACTGACTAGAACGACCCAAATGATCCAGGCAGCTCTAAGTAGAAGAGAGTCAACTGGAATGATCATTTTTGATATTTCTAAAGCTTTTGACATGGTTTGACATAATGGTCTGATAGTTAAAATGTCTCATCTAGGTGTTCCAGGCAGACTAACTAAGATCATTGGCAGCTTTCTACTTGGGAGGTCCTTTCGCACGAAAATCAATAGCGCTCTCTCGTCAGTCCGATCCATAGAAGCAGAGGTTCCTCAGGGATCGCCACTTTCCCCCACTCTCTACAACATTTATACATCTGATATTCCATTGTTAGGTCCCTCGACTTTGGCGTTATATGCTGACGATACGTGTATGTTATACTCAGACAAATGTGCTCTCAACATAACAAACACACTTCAAGAGCATATAAACCTCATTCTGGAGTATTTTCAGAAATGGAAAATAAAAATCAATAATGAAAAAACTAAGGCTCTGTTTATAACGTGTAAGTGGAGACAGAATCCGTCAAGAGTGAGAGTGGGTGATATGGTGATAAACTGGAAGGATAGCGTTAAATATCTCGGCATCACGTTGGACAAACGATTCACATGGCTTAAACATGTTCAACTGAAAAGAATTAGCTGCGCCAAAATTCTTCATTACCTCCAACCGCTATTTAGAAATGAAAACAATGCAAAGAACAGGAAACTAATACATAACCAAATAATTTGTCCTTCTATATGGTTGTGTAGCGTTTAGCAAAGCTTCAAACACTACTATTCACCAGTTAGAAATTGCACAAAGCCAGGCTCTGAGAAGACTTTTCAAAGTTCCTTAGTACATTAGGACGAATGACATCCTCAGGGACCTCAAGATTGATCCCATCAAAAAATACATAAAAGATAGAACCCTGAAATTATTTGCGAAATCTGACAGTCTTACTAACACCGCGTTATCACATCTCAGAATGGTTACAGGCTCCTCGGGGAGATATGCAGATCTGAGGTCAATTATTGCTTAGTCTAATGAAGTGATACACAAAAATCCAGTCATGGCGCAAAGAGGGGTTTTGTAGAAACCTCGCAGTTAATAGAGAGTAAAAGTGCTCAGGGGCACTGACTCAACTCAACTAGCCTCAACAACGAGTATGTGAAAAACTCTAACATTTTTTCTGACAAATATTGAGAATTGTTCAATGTAGTAAACTGTTTTCGTTAGGTAACTAAAAACTATCTTTACTTTTACCTTGAATGAGAGATTATTACAACAAAAAGAAATTTATTTTCTTCCTAACCTAACATTTGACTATTTCAAACGAATTTGGAACAACACCACACCCGTTTCCATACAACCACAACCATAAAGTGTATATTAACTACTTAAACAACATTTAATTTTGAAACGAACTAATCAAATTTCCAGTCATGAACAAACACTAAAACAAACCTGTACTACAGAAATAATTACTATATTCCGTATAATATTACCATTAATTAGCATCCTGTCAACATTTTCGCGTAAATGTTTCAAATTAAAATTTGCTATGAGAATCGCGCTCGATGAAGCACATTCCGGCCTGCCATTCTCCAGTGCGTAGCACTATTCCCTCATAGCAACAAGGCGTTCAAGCAGTAAACGCTGCTTAACACTTAATGCCTAATACACAAAATATTATTGTTTTGTATAAATTATCATTTATGAGATACAAAAGGCAAAGCTAAATATTCCAAAAAAAAAAAATTCATAATTAGCAGCGTTTGCATGTGAAATGCGTAAGAATCTTCTCCTTACGCACTTTCTGGTTCTGTGCTGTAACTCTCAGCATTTCTTTTGTTTCGTTGTAGTGCGAGTGTAAGTGGAGTCTCCAAGGAACGCTGATAATACGCAATTACCCCATTTAGAGGTAACGATAACGCGAAAAATATTTGCTATTAGCGTTGTCATGGCATGTTCAAGTGATAAATTGTGTTTTGTGGTATGCAACGCAAGGATGCTGAATCCGTAGCTAAGCGCAAATGGAGTTGACTACGAGTTTTCGGTTTTAGTAGATTCGACAGAACTTGGCGTTAGCTTAGTTATTACCTTGCTTAACTGTTTGCGGAGAAAGTACTTGTATTGAATTTGTGGCACTTTACTCATTGTTATCTAAAAGCCAAAAATTACAAAGGCATTGATACGCGTATCTGCTTGTATTTGAGTAAAAACTTAAGTAAAAATATTTCAAAATTTATGCGTAAATTATGTGACAACGTTGGCGAAATATTTAACTCCAGTATGCAATAAATACAGCTCACTTTTTCTACTAGACAACAATTTAAACGGTGTAGTATGGAACATAGTCCAATGCTCCCCTGGGAACGCAATGGAATGAAGAAGAAGTATGGAAAGATGATGTAACTTGAATTACTACTTTCAAGTAATTAATTAAATTATTGACAAATGTGCGAAATTATTAGGTTAGGTTACTTTGGGGCTGTCCGAAGACGTGATTAGCCCATAAGGTCCATTGTGATACCCTTAAGAATTTGACACCTGTCACTATAACCATTTAGTTTTGCCCACAAAGCCACTGACACGAGCTAGGGAAATAGAATTAAGCTCTCCTAGTGAATTGAAAAAGTGCGCCCCTAAGTAAGAAAGTCAATGTCTTGCGAAAGCAGGGCACTTTAAGAGAAGGTGTATTGGTGATTCCACTTCGTCATGCTCCATGTAATGTCTACAGTGCAAATAGTCCGTAATATTGAGCATGTCCCCCTAACGGGCAGTGTCCTATAATAATTTCCACTTTGTTAGATAGTTTTGCTATCTAATAGATTGATAGATTGATTAGGTCCCCTGATCTTCTCTTATTGATTTCTGGCCAAAATTCCTTGGTTTTATTGCAGTTTATCACTATTGACCATCTTCTTCTAAACATCCGGTGTATCTTTAAATTTATTCGATGCCGACAAAAATCAAGTGGTATATCTAAAGTTTCCTTTCCCAAAAGAATTTGTGCAGCCGTACCACGCCTTGTTAGTTCATCCGCCTTACAGTTACCTTAGATGACTCTATATCCAGGGATTCAAATAATTTATATCCGAAAAAATTCAGTCATCAGGACGAGGGACGTAAGACAGTTCAGTACCAGCCTCGAGTTTATAGACGACAAGTTTAAATATTTTATAGCTGCCTGAATATCAGTAAATCCGAAACTTCCTCTATAGCAGAAACTTCAGCTTGGAAAACGGTACAGTTATCTGTCAGTCGAAAACTTTGAGTTATCTGTGAAAATGTTAAGACGATTATCGCTCTTTACAGAGTAGCGTTCCCACGCCACCCTAGAAGGAATGAGTAAACCAAAATTCCTGTCCACGATTTTGAACGTAGTATAGTAATCTGTAATATCTTGATCTGGTCCTTCAGGTTTGGTGATGACCGACCACCAACCTTGCATTGGTAAAATTTTACCTTAGGCATATCTCGGAACAATGGAACAATACAAGTTGACGGACTAAGGCGACGAAATTTGGAATTGAGATTTGGAACATGAAACTGTGGTGATGCAAGTAGGCAATGAGTGTATTGAAATTGAAATGCAAAATTATATTTTGAAAGCTTTGAGTTTTTGAATTTTGGTGAAAAAGAACGTTTCAGATTTCGGTTCAAGTAGAACTGAATGAAATTTGATTTTGATTGTTCAAGATTCGTGCTCTTGTTTATTAACAAAGTTTAGAGTTCTTTGTTAAATTGGTGACCCCGACGTGATCGTCGGAAATTAAAATTAAAAATTCTTAATCGAAGTTTTAAATTCCATAGTCGTGATGTCAGTTTCAGTTGAAGGTGTAGTGTCGATTTCTGATAATAAAGGAACTGGCTGTGAGACTGGCGTAAACCGTGTGGCAGTGAGGGTGCCGCCGTTTTGACATAAGCGACTGGAAATTTGATTTGCCCAGATCGAGGCGCGATTTGCAGTAGCTGGCATCTCTAGTGACTTCACATAGGTGACAGCGATTAAGTCAAGTGTCGTCGCCGATGTGATTGATGCGGTGCTTCTTCCACCTGAAGCTTAAAAGTACGCTTATTTGAAGGCCTGGATCATAGAGCACTACAGTAAGAGTGAGCAGCGTAAGATTCAACGGTTGCTGTCAGAGGTTGAACTTGAATTCATTCAGATTGGTGATGTTATCACGAAAGACTTAGTGTGTGTGTGAATGTGTGTGTGGCTCAGTGTCAGCCTATGCTAAATTGGTGAATGACTACCGTGATTTAGAGCAAATTGAAAAGGTCTAGTAACTAAGATTGAACATTGCATTGAATCATTTGGCGCGCCGTCATTTGACCATTCTCGATGTTAGGTTGGAGCTAAACTTGAAGAAGCCAAAAAATAATTCCAATTTTTAGTTCAGACTAGGATTTGTCAACCCTCGAAAAGCTATTGGGCAAGTCCACTTCAATTGGTTCGCAAACGTAATGGAAGTTGGAGACCGCACGGCGATTATTGCATGATCAAAGTGCAAACTAAGTCTGACCGTTATTCGATACCGTTCATTCATGATATGACGAGCATTCTACATGGCAAGAGCGTGTTTTCGAAGATAGATTTGCAAAAGGCGTATCATCAAATACTGCTCGCGCCAACAGACATCCCAAAGACAGCGATTACAACTCTGAATTTCCTCTGCCGTCAACAGAGGTTGTTTCATCTTACGCTAGGTAATCGTAAGAATGATAAGTCAGTGATTTGTTAGACTCCTGAAGATATAGCAGTTTTTAAGGCTTACAAGAATGATCTTGCCCAAACTACTTTGTTCAACTTCATGGATGCAAAATTGACGCTCACAATTGACGCTTCAGACTCTGCGGAGGGTGCTGTTCTTCAACAAGTGGTGAAAGGAGTAACTCAGCCGTTGATATTTTACTTAAAAAATTTGATGCAGAGTTAAAAAGACTGATGCAGATTTGATCGCTCAGCTGCAGGACCAGCTGAGGATGGTGTTGGGTTGAAGAAATTGAAGTTACCGGATTCGGGCACTGAATTGTATTGTGATGTGTCAGGCACTCGTGCTCGTTCTTTTGTCCCCGTAAACTGTAGGCAGCTAGTTCTTACAAAACTCCACGCTTTGGCTCATTGTAGTATTCGAGTGACGCGGAGGTTGATGCAGGCTAGGTATGCTTGGTCTGGGTTGGTAGGAGATGTGGCAGTGTTTTTGTGTAGTTGCGTGTTAGAAGTCCAAGATCCAGCGGCATATTAAAACAGTAATTGATTCTTTTGCTGCTGTTGATGGTCGGTTCCAACATATTCATGTTGACATTGTGAACCCATTGCCTTTGTCTCAAGGGAAACGTTATTGTTTGTCGGACATTACGGCAGAGGTAGTTAAAAATTTTGATTCTCCGCAGGCTTTTACCACTGATTTGGGTCTGCAGTTTGAATCTGCTGTGTTTCGGGAACTGACGACATTGTTTGGATTGAAGCATTTCCATACCACGGCATATCACCCTCAAACGAATGGCATGGTCGAGCGTTTCCATAGGACATTGAAGTCGGCCATCTGGTGGCATTTCTCAAGCAGTTGAACGCAGGCCCTTCCTCTTGTGTTGGGATTGCGGACGACATCAAAGCTACACCTAAGTGTTAGTTCTTCGGAGATGTTGTTTGGTAGTCCTCTTTATGTTACGGAGCAGATTAATTGTAAGCACGTTTTTCTTCGGATAGATTGTGCACGAGCTCCACTTGAGCAACCATATCCATTTCAGGTGCTGCGCTGTGGTGAGAAAACGTCGGTCATTGTTTGCCGCAGAAGAGAGGTTAAAGGCAGTGTACTAAACGTAAGATGACGTTGTGCAGATTGTGTCGAAAACTCGTCAGTCTACAGCGGTGCCGGATGGTTATCAGCAAGTGACTGCTGGTGATCATAACCCTGGATTCCTTTCCCCGATTCCGAAAGTGATGCGGGCTGATATATCAGCGCGTATTCCAGCAGAGTTATCGGAATTTCAAGAATGAGGCTTTGCGATATCGACTCAGACGTTGTGTTGCAATGTTGCTAGGAATGACCGCTAAGAAAAGGTACTGTGGCGATGCAAGTAGGCAATGAGTTTCTTGAAATTGAAAATTCAATTTCGAAATTTTCGTTTTTCAACTTTGATGAGAAATAGTGTTTCACATTTCGTTCCAAGTAGAACTGAATAGTTTGATTTGGATTGTTAAACATTCATGTTCTTGTTTAAAGTCCTTTTTAAAGAACGTATTAACTATGCTAACATCAGGAAAAATGATGTCATTACATGATGAAATCCTCGCTGCTCAAGGAGTAAGATGGAAGGATTGTGAGAAAACCGAAAAAAATCGTTAACATTTTTCTATAGTGGAGTTTAGATTAGAACGGGAAGAAGAGGTACCGGATTCTTTATTGACAAAAAATATGCAAGATAGTATTATGAGTTTTCGAACGTTGTATGAGAGAATATGCAAGCTTACAGTAAAACATAAATTAAAGAACATCACTTTCATAAACTACTACGCCCCTACTGAAGATAATGAAGATCAAGAAAAGGAACATTTCTATGACACTTTAATGTAAATAAGCCAAAATGTAAATAAATAAAATGTAAAAAAGCATTATACAAAAATAGGCGACTAGACGACTTTAACGCGAAACTGGGTAAAGAACTATTTCATAATGAGATATGCGGGAAAAATTTTCACGAAGTAACCAGCGTTAATGTGTTAGAAATTGCTCAAGTTGCCCAAAAACTGAGTCTCAGAATAATGGGCACCTTTTTTAAACAAAAGCGAATACTTAAAGCTACGTGGAGAGTGCCAGGCAATAGAAGTTAAAATCAAATTGATCATATTCTTGTCGATGGCAGCCATTTTTCATTAATTTCTGATGCTAAAGTTTGCAGAGCAGATAACTGCGATTCAGATCACTATTTGGTGAAATCTATAACAAGACAAAGAATATCTAATATTAGATTAGATTATGCTGGCAGACCAAAAAAAGCCACGCGTAGACCATTAAGGTACATTGCGACACCAGATCAGAGTCTTATTTTAGCGATTGTATTCATCACTTAGGATACACGTTTCATTAGCAAAATTTATTAGGATTCCAACAGAAACATCAGGTATGTGCTCCAGTCTGGAAAAACTGACAGCCCCAAAGTATTTTTGTCAAACTCTCGAGAGAGCCGGGCAATTACACAGTAGATGCTCCAAAGTTTGTAAGATAGAACAACAAAATATAAGAAAAGTATGCAAAGGGGTGTTGACAAACTGAAAAATGCGAGTAGTCTGGAAAGGTATCGTAACATGATACAAAATTAGCTTCAGAAAAGACATCAGGAAATGCCAAAAACAAGTGCCAAAAGCATAGAAAAGTACTTTAACCTTCTTAGTCTATAAGAAACCCAACAAATTTGAATGCGACAACTACAGACAAATTTCGCTGTTCGATGTTGGCTATAAAATTTTCTCTACTATTCTAAAAGACAAGCTTCATTAAGCAATTGGTTATACTATAGGCGAGTATCAATGCAGTCTAAGACCTGACAGGTCAACTATTGATCAAATATTTGCACTTGTTAGTGTTATGAGCATAATATCATCCATCACACACTCTTCAAAGATTTTAGTCAGGCCTTTGATGACCTCGAAAGATCAGAAATCATTAGCGCTCTGGCATGGGCGAGTGCCTGGCAAAACCTTATTTGATTGACCACAATGATCCTTGAGAATTCCTCAGGAAAGGTTATTATCAATGGACAACTCTCAGAGCCGCTTGCAATAAGGTCCGGAGTTAAACAGGGTGACAGCTTTTTGGCACTTCTATTTATATAACAATACACTACGCCATTCACTCTTTTGAAAAATTCGGTAATATTATTACATACGTACCATATCTGTCGGATGACATTGCAGTCATTGCAAAGAGCGAAAGAGATCTGTCAAATGTCTTCAAGAAGCTTTCAAGAAAACAAAAGCACTAAAAAAGTTGGTCTGAAAATAAATTAAAGTAAAACTAACGAAAAAGAACGAGAATATAAGTTCGCAACACATAGCAATTGGTGAATACAATTTTGAGTTAGTAAGTAACTTTACCTAGCTTGGTGCGCTGATTAGCAACAATAATGTTGACAGAAACTTTTTAAAGACGAGCAAATAATGAAATTGAAGAACTACTACGAAACGAAAATATGGCGAAATACATTAAGTCGCAAGCGCTACAATGGGCTGCGCATGTAGTCAGAATGGCACCGAAGTGAAAGCATAGCCGCATATACAACGAATAGACAATGACAACCAGGCACAGAAGTGGGCTAAGAACAACATGGGATGAAAACGTATATGGTGATGCAAGAAAGATTGGAGTACTGAACGGGAAGAGGGTAGCAGAAGATCGAGACAGATGGAGGCAGGTTGTGAGGGAGGCTGGACTGTAGTGCCAAATAAGAAGAAGAAGTGATCACTGTGAAAAGAATTATTGTAAGCACGATTGGAGGATTATAGAAGAGACATGTATGATATCGCCCAGCTAAAAGGCCAGGAATTTCTTAATGTCATCCGTATGTTTTCTTTCAGAGTTGTGAAAAAACAACATCAAAACTAGTAAAAATGTTCACTATGTTAAAATGATCTTTGAAAGATATACGAGTATCTACTAATACTCCAAGGTACTTTATATAGGGTTGGAATGTTCTTTTTCGTCTGTTTCCTGCCCTAAATGTTATTAATTCTTTCACCTTTCTTATAACAACCGCTTCTGTTTTTTCTGATGCAAGCTTGAGGTTTGCTTTATTCAGCCCCTCAGTAATCACATTGATTGATACAGTACATGTCGCTTGTAGTTTTTCAGTCGTCTTGGCAACTATTGCCACCGCAGGATCGTCTGCAAAGCCAACAATTGATACACATTCTGGTTATCTTATCCGTGGGACGCCATTGTACATTGTGTTCGACAGTGTCGGTTCCAACACTGATTCTTGTGGTATACCTTTGGATACGGTAAACTGATTCACCCCCTCATCTGTGTCATAGTACTCTGTACTCTTTTATTAAAGTAATTTACTATGATCCTGCGTAGAAAACCTTGAAGGCATTTTTTGCATCAAGCGTCAGTAGCGTGCAGTATTTTTTATGGCTAAATTTCCACCTGGTGCCACTTGCAGCTTCACATGCTACCTCTGTCACCATTCGAATTGCTTTTATTGTGGATTTGCCACTTTTAAATCCAAATGCTTCGTTTATATAGAATTCTAATGTTATTTGTAACCTATAAATCGTTTAATAACTTTACCAATTGCGTCCAGCATGCACAGAGATCGGTATGATGAGGAAAAATCTAGTTTTTTATCTGGTTTAAAAAGCAGAACTATACGCTGACGTTTTCAAATTGTGGGGCATGTTCTTTTATTGAGACACTTAGGCTTATATAGCCAGCAAACTTGTGCGTATTGCTAACTTCACAACTATATTTTGAATGCTGTCTAGACCTGGCGCGTTTTTGTCACCAATTTTTTTAAGAGTTTTAGGTACATCTTGTGCTGTCAGTACAGGAACTTCATCTTATTCAACCAACGCATAGCTGAGGACTATATCTGATGCTAAACCAAATGCGATTTTTCTTTGGATTTTTTCACTGCACACATTTAGCCATTTATTCCAAAAAAGTGTGCGAGTTACATTTTGACAGCTAATATCAGCTGTGAATATATTTTGATTTCAGTACTTTGTTTACATATTTTGCAATAGCGGAGAACGTGCAAATTGATGAAACATTTTTATTCATGCAATTTTTTGAATTATTTGAATTAAATAGTCGTCGTAAGATATTGATACAGAGATTCTTTGAAGAATATCCAAAGGTGTTTTCAAAGATAGACTTGCAAAAGTGTACCATCCAAAATACCGAAAATAGCTAATACAACTCCATTTAATTTGTTCCAGCGATTTATTAAACCATCCAATATTTCCGATATGCGTTAGAAGGTCGCGAGTTCATTATATTCACTGACCACAAACCACTAGCATTGGCATTCCAGCAAGCTAGTAAGAGGGCATCTCCTAGATAAGCAAGACAATTTGAATTACTGAGCCAGTATTCTACCAATAACCGTCACGTAGCTGAAGCTGATAACGTGGTAGCAGACTTTCTCGATTTGCAACATTTCAGTGTGAAGCAAGCGAAGTGAATAGAATTGCAGTTGAAAGAAACAGACTTGGAACTGCACTTGTTATTAGTTGACCAGTTCTGAAAAGCGTTATTATTGAAAAAGTGGAAGTTACCAAATTAAGACGTTAAATTGTACTGCAATGTTTCTGGCACTCACATTCGCCTATATGTCCCATCAAATTGCAGCAGCAGGTATTTTCCAAGCTTCAATCTCAAGCTTGGAAAATCGTGCAAGCAAAATACGTGAGGCACGATAAAGATACTAACGCTACAGCAATTTTCGTCCGAAGTTGTGTTGCATGCCAAAAATCGAAGGTCCAACGCCATACCGTACGCCTATAGATGACCGATTACGGCCACGGTAGATGGCTGATTTCAACACATACACATAAACATAGTGGGTCCATTGCCACCATCGCAAGGGAAGCTTTATATTCTCTCATGCATCGATCGTTTTACGCGTTGGCCACTCGCCATTCCAGTAGTGGGCATTACAACAAAAGATGTGGCACAGTATTCATTGATGGCTGGGTTGCTCCGCAAGTAGTCGCAACTGACCTAGGACGTCAATTTGAATCCACTATATTCACAGAAGTGACGAAACTACTCGGGGTAAAGCATTGGCGTACAACTGCCTACAAACCTCAAGCCAATGGCATGGTCGAGGGGTTTCATAGAACACTGAAAGCAGCAATGTGTTGCCACGTTCCAGTAACTGGACCCAAATCCTTCCTTTAGTAATGTTGGGTCTCAGGACAGCGCCGAAAGCAGACATAAACGCCAGCCCTGTAGAGATGTTTTACGGCAACCCTCTCAGCGTTCCGGGGCAGTAGCTGACAGATGTCAAAATCAAACTTAGTGAAAAGTACTGTGCAAAAACTTGGGCAATATACGAACTCAACCTGGAATGTTTCCAGCATTGCGTTCCCGCTCTCAGTCAGTAGTCCCACTACAACCTATGCAAACGCGATCTCAGCCTAATGCTCCATCCGACTCCAACAATACATGTTCACAAATGTCATATACAAACGCTGTTAAAGGATTCACTGGCTCAAGCAACGCCCAAAATGAAAGCTCTACTAAGTCATTTTCAAATATTGAACAATTTATAAACACCATACAAAATATGATGTAGGAAATGATTCAAAATCAAAAAATCCTACTTTCAATCTTATCCAAACCATGAATGCCCACCATTTCCATTTATTGCACACCAAGGTATAAAATAACAAAACCCTAATTAGAAGAATATTTTACAAAGCTAGGACCCAAATTCATCGCAGTCGGTGACTTCAATGCCAAACATACATTCCGGGGCTCAAGACTTATATCGCCAAAAGGAAAATCCCTGATGAACGCGGTATCAAAACTCGACCTCCACTGGCACACCCACTTACTGGCCTTCAGACCGGAAAAAAACTCCAGACGTCATTAATTTTGCGGTTACAAAAAGTTTAAAAAGAGATCAAATTGCTACGGAGGCATCCTTAGAACTCTCCTCCGATCACACACCGACTTTTATTCTGATTAAAAATAGAACAACAGTCAACCCAAAAT
This sequence comes from Teleopsis dalmanni, assembly GCF_002237135.1. NCBI lineage: Eukaryota > Metazoa > Arthropoda > Insecta > Diptera > Diopsidae > Teleopsis > Teleopsis dalmanni. The sequence goes on from NC_051848.1 coordinate 83,871,884, forward strand.
TCGAAGAAAAGCTTACAAACCAACACACAAATTGGCTAAAATTTAAAAAATATATTATATAACATCGACATTTCCCTAAAATCAAATGATGAAATAGACAAGACCGCACAGGACTTCATAGCTCTACTACAGCAAGCCGGTCGAATATCAATCCCAGTCCCAACACTTCACAAGCCTATAAATTACCACACATGGAACGAAATTGCAACCCTTATACAGGAAAAATGACAAGTACGACCCCAATGGCAACAACAAAGATCCCTCCGAATTAAAAGACAACTTAAGAGTCTAACGAAAGCACTACAGAGATTACTTAAAGAAAAAAATCGCATAGTACACGAAAATTTGATTTCACACTTGTCTTCAACGCAAACAACAAACTACTTTCTTTGAAAAGCCACCAAACTTAAGAAAACGCCCGTTATACAAAGAGCACCTCTCCGACTGCTTTTGCAAATCATCTTTATTTATATATTTACCCCAAAACTCTAGTTTAACAAAACTAGACCCTCTTCCTTCCCTCACGCAGGCTAAGACCTAATAACAGCGAAAATGTTGAAAAAGATCCCACAAATCTCCAAAGACCAGCTACTTTTCATTTATAACGCTATTCTAAGGACTGTGTATATTCCAAACGACTGGAAGCTATCCAAAATCATAATGACACTCAAGCGCGGAAAGAACCCCGCTCAAGTCACCTCATATCGACCCAAAAGTCTACTCCCAATTCTCTCAAAATTATTTGATGAACTTTAACAGCTGATGCATTAATAAAAAAAAAAATAATACCTAACCATCAATTCGGATTTAGAGAAAAGCCTAACACAATTGAACAAGTACATCGCATAGTACAAGTAATTAAGGAAATATTTGAGAAGAGGCGGTACTGTCCAGGCGTTTTTGTAGAGATAATTGAAGCCTTCGACAATGTTTGGCACGAAGGACTGTTTGGGAAACTTGAAAAACATTTACCATACAATATATCCTCACTTAACAAAAACTCCCTCTCAAAAAGAAGATTTGTTATAAAACAAAATTCTTTTGTCTCCAATGCATTCTTCATTCTTTAATGGGAAAGTAATACCCCAATGTAATGACACAAAATACTTAGGAATGCACCTTGAACGAAGGCTTACTTGGAATAAGCATATAGAAACCAAAGTTACTCAATTAAAACTCAAGCAACAAGAACTAAACTGGCTGATTAACAAAAATTCTAAACTTAATCCCACTCATAAAGTGTAACTTTACAATACAATAGTAAACCCATATGGACCTATGGAATTGAACTCTGGAGCTCTGCTTCTCCATCAATCATTAAAAAACTCCAAAGAACTCAATCAAAAATCCTGCGGCAAATAGTCGGTGCCCCGTGGTATATAAAAAACGCGAATATTCATAAAGATCTTCGAATTAACACAGTCACAGATAAAATTGACAACAAAACACAAAGTACAAGATCAAACTCAGGAACCACCAAAACCCACTTGCAAACAAGCTTATCCAAATCACTGGAACGCAGCAACTCAAAAGAAGCTATATAAACTCGGCTATTAAAGAATAATGCCCGACATGGAAACGAAGTTAGACGAACCTTTGGCTAAGGACAATTAATTATCTATTTTTTTCTATTTTAATAAAGCAACTAACAGCGATAATTTACTGTTAGTTCTAAGTTGATTTTTGGAAGATTCAATTAAAAGTAAAATAAAATAAAATAAAAGTAAAAAAAAAAAAAGCGTAAAAGGTAAAGATGTTACAATAGCAGCAGACAAGCAAATACCTTTGTTATTTTTCCATGCTGTATGGGCTTAATAACTACTACGGCGTTCAAAACACAATGTATCAAGATAATGCGCCGATAAACGCCCCAATGAATAACCTTCCTTATTCCGGTGGTACCAATGAAGAAATTCATGTAAGTCATAACTTCCATCTTGGTAGAATGCGAGGCCCATCTTAAACCTTTGCTACAATTTGGGCTGTAGCATCCGGTATGAAACGGTCTCCACGGCGAATGAATGATAATCCAATATTTTAATCATTCTTCACGCATACGTTTGGGTATCAACCGACAGCCACTACGAAGCAAACGCCAGTGGTCAGAACAGCCGAAGCTGCGAGCTGACCCCCGTAGTACCAGATCGGTTTATCTCTAGTCAGATGTCGCGAGTGTGGATTTCACTCACTACCATTTGCAGTTCCTACATAACAGGCAATCCTAACCGCGGGAGTATTCCTTTCCCCTCTCCGCAGGGAAAATAACTGCAGACAGGCTAAAATCAGTCTTCAAGACTTTAGATGACAATGACAGCAGCAGAGCAGCTAAAACTCTGTCATTTAAGAAACTGCCTTCAGCCGAAGTCTTTGAGCCCGTCCTCAGAGGCCAATGGGAAATCAGACCTTACCATTACCATTACCATTACCATTACCATTACCATTACCATTACCATTACCATTACCATTACCATTACCATTACCATTACCATCACCATCACCATCACCATCACCATCACCATCACCATCACCATCACCATCACCATCACCATCACCATCACCATCACCATCACCATTACCATTGCCATTACTCATAAGAATAGAAATGAAAACTTCTTTACCAAGAAGAAGTCTAGATAAGCTGATAGTTCTATCATCTATTTTCTGTCACATTCCCAACCATTTTCCAAATTTCTAATTAATAACATTATGGAACTTCAAAATTTTGAAATGAATAAACTGAATATAAGCTAACATAAGTTAAGCTAAGCTTTCTTAAGTTGTTCGTTAATTTCAAATTTAAGTAAAATTCTAAGTAAAAAATTAAATTACTATGTACTGATATTATATATCAGTACATGCTTTTATATATATATGCCTTTTTTCCCTTCACACTAAAGTGAAGTTTGAACTTTTCTCATTTACATTAGTTTCTCAACATTTTTGTTCGTTATTTAAAATATCCATTTGTCAATACTTGTACTTCACAAAATAATTTATTTTTTTCCTGTAATTTTTTAAACAAAAATTAATTTAAATTAATTTAATAATTAATACAAATGAACAATCCGGAAATTTGACTTCAATTTCGTTAAAACCAGAAAAAAGTGAGCATCAAATGCTAACCACACACATAATTAAAAAACAGAATATGAAACATTGATGCATATCAGACAATAAAATGAAAAAAAATGAATAAATAAATGATTACAATAATAAAAATGAAGCACATCATCAGATTATTTATTAAATAAATAATTAAACAAATTGTGCAAACGATTTTTTAATTACCAGTGACTATTAAGTACAGTACCAAATCCATTCGAACTGGAAAAAAGGATGCGATATTGATGCATGTAAATCAATAGTGCGTACGTAACCATTAACACTTAATAAGGGTTCCGGTAGAAGATAAACTTAAGCTAAAATTACTATAAAAATTAGTTAAAATACAAATTATTATAAGTGGAATTTTCAATCGACCTCAATTCTTTATTCTTTACTATACATGTTAATAGAATGTCAAATGCCAATGTTGGAAGCAATAACTCTCTTTATAGGATACTAACTCTTTTCCAGACTGTACACTTGTCATACTATATTAGTAAATACAAGCTGTTAAAGGTGTACTAGGTCAACACCAAAGTCATAAGACAATTTTAACATCTTATACGGTTCAGTGAGTAAAACTATAAATTTCTCAGTCTAAATTGATCTGAATATAGATTAATAATTGGTTATTACACTGGATATAATCCTGTTAATAATCATCTTTTAAAAATAGAATTATAATATACCGACACCTGTAGGTGCTGTAGAATACGGATTATCATTATCCGTATAAGCTTGTGCTGTAGAATTTTCAGAAAAGAAGTTTAGTACTTCTATTTGGCTTTCAATAATCAAATAAATTCTGATCTCTGGAAGTAGGAGATGTTATAAATTTTGTGAATAGTCTTAAATTATTTCCGTAACATTAGGATACTTCCTTCAAGGATACACAAAACGGTAACAAAGTGCACTATTGCTCGTTCTCCTGATAAGAACAAATAAATAAATTGAGGTATTGATAACAATAAGACATAGTGGTAAATGTCTGAAATGTCCATGCGGCTATCCAAAGTCGGCTGCCGCTCACATCTTTTATAACCGCTCAATGTTTTCTTACAAAAACAGGATGTACCACTAGTGTGCAATGACTCCTGATGTTATTTCCTACTTAAATTCATTAGATTTTTAAACATATGTTTACATTATGTGTGACTATTTATCTATGGAAATAGATAAATTTTGTGATCACGATTATCCCATTGAAATGAGCACCCAGTTGTTAATCTACTACACTGTATATTTAAGTGCATTTGTAGAATGCCATAAGGGTTATATATGGCTATGCACTATATTTTGAAAGCAATAAACCCAATTTGTTGTTATGAAATGACAAATGATGTATTCCGGGTGGAAAATTATATGTATATTTGTATATTTGGATAATTTTATTATCATTGATATACACTAATATTATTACCCAATGTATTTTTCTGCAATATTAATATATAATTAATATGACAAATTATAAAATATTATATTATCTGCGCCTACTTTGTGTTAATAGGATGGTACACATGCAAACAAGAGATCTAGGAGCGTTTGAATTCACTAAAATTTGTTGACTTCCATTTAAAAAATTAAAGTAATCATACTGAATAATTTAATAAAAAAATAATGGTTTTTGATCAAATGAATAGAAAATTATATACATGAACTTAATCTCTCTTCAACCATATATAGTAGTGAAGTATTTCTAGTGGGATTATTAAGTAGGATTTATAAGTCACCCTGAAGAGTTAAGGTTTATAGTATAATAATAATCTAATTCTAATCTGAAAATGGTAAAGAAATAAAAAAAAATTCAGGTTGGGGCCATTCATCTAAGGTTCTGTTCCTCTTCTGTCCGCATGTTATCTAATAAAAGCTATTTAAATTAGTATTGTGCTTAACTCTAATACTATGTTATATATAAATTCTTGATTTATGTTTTCTTAATTATTTCTTAGGTATCCAATTTCATTCACCGCTCGGCTTATCTGTCACATTTATCTAAACACTTATAAGTCAGTGAACAAGACATTCTTCTGTACCACAGACTCCTTGGCACGGACCATATAAACTTTACATATACTTTATCAAAATTAGAATGCATATTTAAAACATTTATTTAAATGTTGTGAAATGAAATCGTACGCTAAAGTTAGATGTTTACCCCTTAATTTTCTATATAATTCTATCAAACTTCATACCACAAAAATTCAAAATTAAAGTCGATTCTTTTCAAAATTGCTTTTCCAAATAAACTAAAGCGAAATCATTAAAGTGTACCTTAAATGTTGCCTTTTTGTGAAACTAACGCAATTGACAACTGCAATGAAGTCAATAAACAGCAACACCCCAGAAAACAGCAGCACTCAGTGTGACTACTACTGAACCCACAAATGCCCGCATATTAGCCTGTCAATTGTCAAACATTTGTCATCTCATGTTAATATCGATTTCCGCACACACCTATGTCATCGCTTATTTTGGTCCTTTTAAGTGACAGCTGCGTGCGTGCTGTTGTGTATTCAAGTCTGTAGCATGGAAATGCGTCTTTCCCAAAAAAATAACAAACTTTGACGAGCGTCGAACGCAAATCGTTACTGAATATATAAATAACGTTTTTTACTTGTAAGCATTTGTTATATAGAAACGAGGGTTGCTTACTAAAGCTTTTTCATCGCGAACATTGTTTATACCACGTTTCTACTGCAGCTAAATCAACCAAAAATTCGGTCACTCCCATGAGCTGATATATGCATGCAAATTAGCTTTAATGTGTCAGAAAGTTCCGCAAAAGTTCTGGGAAAGCTTTTCTTTGTTTATTGCATAGTCTGATGAAGTGATAAACAATAATCTAGTCAAGGCGCAAAGTGGGGTATTGAAGAAACCTCGCAGTTAATAGAGAGTAAAAGTGCTCAGGTACACTGACTCAACTAGCCTCAACATAACATAATATATATCTATTACATATTCAATTAATAAAACCAAAAATTTTATTAAATACTTACTTCCTCCTCAGAAAGTACGTTTGTTTACAGCTCAACTTTTGTTTCTTTACATGTTACATATGAAACATATGACAAAGTCACATTTAGGTAATTTCCCTTATGGGAATTTTATTTTTATGGTCATTTATATAAAAGCTCTTTGTATGGTAAATTATGTTCATTAGCGGTCTTAACACGCAAAACCGACAAAATGAGACCGGTGGAAATATGGTATAAGTTGATTTGTAGGAAAATTATTTGTATTTTAAATAATCTTGATTAATGAATGCTCTAATGATGGCAATGCGAACATGCTATTACTATATTTAACATTTTTAATTGTGCCATCTACTTATTGTTGACTACGTCTTAAGTATATGCTTGTAGATGACACGACAATTGCTTTCATAAAATATTTGTGGAACTGCACTTTATTAACATATATATGTAGGTATGTATATATATATCTATGTGTTACAGCCCTGCAGGCGAAAGAATCGATGTGTCAGCATTGCATGCCATAGGAAAATCATTGGTGCTATATTGATACCTAGAAATACTTAAAAGCATCATTGCAGTGACGATTTTTGATGTTAAAGAAGGTGTGGAGAATGAATATAATTACGTGATGAAATTAATATAAAATATGTATGGTATATTAATAGGTATATATATATTTTATGATTATATTTATTTAAAAATGATAATTAAATTAATATTATATATTATATAAAAAGAAGTACAAAGAACTTATATATGAAAAAACACACACACATTTAACACAAATTACTGAGGTGAAGTACAGCATAAACTAATGAAACTCACACATTGATTCCTTACAGCTGTTTAAGGCATCGATGTCAATGTGATTCTTTAAGCATCGATGCCACTATAAGCTGCAAGAAGAGCAATCTAATGACATTTTCTTAAAAATCTATTGTGATGCCACGGAATCTGTCAAGCGATAAGTTATCGTTGCTACAAGTTTTTTTCAGCAACTAAAACGCTTTACTCTCATATTTTTGACTATACATTAGGTGCAATAACTTCGCTTCTATTAGTTCAAATGTCATGAAATTTGAGAGAATAAATCTTTCCGACGCATGTAATTACTGACCTCTAGCCTAACTACGAATAACTACTTTTGAAAAGCTCTGTTTTCTTAATCTCAACCTTTTACGGCATTTACACTGGCCTCAAATGGCTCATTTTGGTCAAAAATCAAAAATAAGAAGCAAATGACTTGTTTTTGCGTACAAAATCTCCAGCGCAAATGAGATCCATTGGATCTCATTCTGTATAACTGAGTTAAAACAAGATTGGAATAAGTTCCAAATATGTTACAAATGCTAGTGAATACATTGAACATACCCTAAATAAAAGTTTTTCATGTCATTTTGACAGTTTGAGAAGGCTGTTTTTGACATACAAATGTTAGGTGATTGAATTTCTTTAAAACGATGCACCGCTTTTTGGAACTTCTACTTCCCAAAAATAAATTAATTGAAGCTAAAAACAAGTTTTCAGTTTATATTGTAATGTTTGTAGGTATATTTAACCTACATCCAACATTTTTTTGGCACAGGCCAAAAATCAAATTAACAGGCACGTTGAAAAATCAGCTGTTTGAAATGAGAAGAAATGTATAAAAACGAATGTGAACATTTTTAAATGACTGATGTATATGGCCAGTGTAAATGCCATATTATAGTATGTAAAGTACATTGCTTGCAAGAATCTTTATTACTACCCCCGTTTATAATCAAAAACTTATTCCATTGGTGATATTTTCAAAATAAATTCATCGTAAAAAATTAAAACAAAAAATATGTTAAAAAAAATATAAGAAACTTATATTGAGAAAAAAAAGAATAGAAAATAGAAAACAAAATAGAAAACTTCAAATAAAAAACAAAATAAAAAAGCAAAAAAATTATGGAACGAAAAGTGGGAAATATTGTCTCAACTTGAAGTTAATCGTTACAAAGTTAAACAAATACAAATAGGTTAGTTAGAGTTCGGAGAGCTTATGTCAAAACTTTGGCTTGTAAATTCGTGTCAACCTTGCCCAATGAAGCAGAAAAAAGAAAATATTTAAATATACATGTGTATGTAAATATATAGCCAATCGTGTAAGAAGTCAGATAAAACAGGAAGAATACAAAATTATTTTGACAAATTATTTGACAAAGTAATCGAAAGAAGGACAGTAATTGATAACTGAAAATTATTTTAGAATAATGGTTCTTCCATTAAATGTCCATTAATGATTGTTCAAATATATACTTAAGTAAACTTTTGTATTATTCTATTTTTAAATAGCATGAGATATTAGCTAGATTAGATTATCACAATTAACAATATCAATCCATACAAAAATATGATAATCGATGGATAAATGTAAGTTTAAACATATCATAAATAGGGAAAATACCTAAAACTTTGGGTGTGAGTAATCATGCAAAAACCATTGCAACTGAATTGCATATTCCGTTTTTAAATTTTTCTGCAAAATGAGAAAATAACTTACACCAATACAATATACTAAAATAATGGAATGAAACATTGCAAGTGTTCTCATTAGTAAGCCAATTTGTTTAGTTATAAATACATTTTTCACGTTTGTGATGGACAAACTGGTCTCCAAACAAAAATATTATATCTAGCAATATGTAAAATAGTCGAGGCAGATCCAAATTATTATCAAAATACAAGACTTCCTTAATTCAATAATAAGCGGTACCTTCATTGTACTAAAACATCTGTGCTGAGAGGTTATTGTATATTAGGAGGATATAAAAAGTGACTTCATTTACTCAATTTGAAGATTTGAAGATTTGCCCAATTTGAAGATTTAATTTATTTGGCATCTCTTTTCACACTGACCTTACTTCTGCTGCACTATAACCAAATTAGGAATAAATAAAAGTTTATAGACCTGTGAAACTGGTTAACTTTTATTTAAAAGACGAAGTCACTGATGTCTTCCACTTTGTCTGTGCGCCTAATATTTTGGTCTCTATACCTGTTGTAATATTTCTCGAGCTCAATATATGCGAATACCATTATTTCTGCTTAATTGGGTTTTAGTGGGCAATAGCAGTTATATCAAAAATATACTTCAAATATATATAAATAAGTTTATATATAAATAAGTTTTATACAAACAATCCTGTTTAGGACACAAAACACTACGACTTTTGTAGTTTATTTGCTTAATTTTTTAACATAGTTTATGCATTAGCTTTATTGCTTCTTGTTCTCTTTTGATACTACTGAATCAGCTCCTATCTTAACTGAATTATACACGCAAGTTCACGAAATACAATAACAAAATAATAAATAAGTACTTAATTACCAATGGTAATATTAATTTTAGTGCTACTAGGAAGCAATTTTCAGCTAGTTAATTTGGTCATCCTATCAAACTAACGACATCAACTCGACGACCGTTGATGAAAGTGCCACAGTGTGATGTCGCTTTCTTGCCCAATATATGACAGCATTCTAAAACATAATAATATAACCAGTAGTTGAGCGTCTCCTGTCGATGTCGCCAACCCAGTCCGCATCACAATAGCCAATGATATCTTCTGAAGATTTTCTGAAATGTTTACATTTCTTAATTATACCTTGTAAGCTCTGCCAGGGTTTGAAGAGAAACGGATTAATATATTAACGGTAAAACAGATGTCTGGTTTTCTAATCTGAACAACATATAAAACATCCTATAGCTTGCATATAAGGTACTAAAGCCATTTTTGCTCGTTCAGCATCAATCTACGGAGACATTTCAGATATCAGCTTTTGATTTATGTCGATAGGCGTAGTTAACGGGTGACATGTATCCATGCCGAAACGTTTCAAAACACCGGCAATGTACTTTGACTAATCAATTTTATTGCGGCAATCATCTTGAGTAATTTTTATACCCAAAATTGCTGCAGATTTCATTTTAAATGATTTCATAAAGTTTGCTTTAAGATTTTTGATTTTCTTGACATCTTTGCAGAATATTAACACATCATCTACATATATAGCCATAAAAAAATATTTCATTCGTATCAGTGCAATATATATATCTACTTCACTTTTGTGGAGTCCAAATTCTAACAGCGCGAAGTTAAGTTATTCGTTCCAAATTCGAATTGATTGCTTTACCGTACAATGACTTATTCTGCTTGCAAACGCTTCCGGAACTATCATCGAAACCGGCTGGCTGCGCTATATAAATCTCTTCCTTGAGTTCGCCAATTAAAAATTCAGTTACTGCTATCATTTGATGTATAGCCAAATCATATTTCGCTAATAAAGCCAGAAGTAGTAGAGTTGAAATATAGCGCACAACTAGCGCAAACGTTTCCTCGTAGTCGACTCCTTTTTGCTGTCTATACCGGGCTTGACTTTTGTCGAACTGCTTCACCATCAGCCTTAACTTTGTTTTTGAAGACCCATTTGCATTAAATTGCTATTCTTCCGCGTTCTTTTCCGCTGAAAAAGAACAGCTCTGTTCAGAGAAGAGCAAAGATAAATTTCAATAAATAATATAACACAAAAAAAAACCTAAAATATAATTGATGTATTATATCATTTTATTATATACAAAATTTCTCAGTACGTAGCTTTTGTTTGTTTACATTTCATATATTTTTTTTTGTTTTTTTTTTTTGCGGCAAGGAGGAATGGAATGCCTACGCAATGACCACAATCCGGCGCCCCGGATGGTGAGTGCCCGACTCGCACGGGCTGAACCACTCCCCCTCATTCCTAGAGACCTTGTTCTACCCCGCGACTTAGTTAGTATTACTTCGAGGTAAGGTCGCTATTAGTCATTTAAGACACCCATCGGTATGCCCTGCGTCCAGACCCCGCTACTGTTGCAGATAATTAATCTTGCCCTACAGTCTACTTTTTACAATCTCAGAGTATGTGTTCCGGCTCTCACTTCTGCTCTTCGTTTTAGATTAGATTGCGACCAGATCATTCTTCTTTTCCCTTAAAACATTTCCGATGAATTGCGTGGTTTTGTTCCAATTTTCTGCTCGTTCTATCAATTTTTTCTACAATATTATCGACTGTAAAGTGACATTTCATATATAAAACATTGACGTATGTCAAATATCAATAAATTCCGTTTTGGAAAATTTCGTTTTAAAGGTTGCTTTCGATATTTTTTGTCTTAAATGATAAATTAATCTCATTAGTGATCTTTATGAGTAAAACTGCCTAAATAGGGCACTGTAAACGTGCTGTAAGTCCTACTCGGACTACTAGGGTTGTCTGTTTTATCTACATTTTTTTCTTTTTTTTTTTTGTAATGCTTTATATTGTTTGTTTTTTGTTGATTTTGTAATCTTATTTTCTTTTTTTTTCTTTACTTGGCTTCGACAACACTTCACATAAATTGGTTGTTAGAGTTTGCTGTCGTCTCGAATACATCCTTACGGCATACGGTATACTTGGTCCTTGTTTGTGCATATGTGAGGTATACTGTTGTGTACATATTTCTTTAGTTTTTCTCTAATTTCTCTTCAATTTACTTGTCGTTCTACGGATGTTTATTATTTCTTAACTTGCGCTTTTGTTGTTAGTTTGCTGTACTTATATGCGCTCAGATTGTTCACATGCTCGTATACGCACCTGTTCGAGAACACAAGAACACTTTCACATTGGCCCTCACTGTGCCTGCAGCACTTAAGCCAACCTTCCACTCAAGTCTAGAGTGTCAAACATCAGAAAAAGTATGATAAAAAGACGCATGAATATTCTTAAAACAACACTTGTAGTTCACACTGACTATACGCAGCTGCAGTCAACAAGCATGTATGACACTCTGCAATTGCCTGCGTACAAATACCAACAGTGTGATTGTCGAAGGTGTCACATTAAGTATGTCAAGGTTCTGTTATAGCGTTTTCGATTAGTAAATCCAGGGCAACTTTTGCACTCTCTACTCATTTTCAGAACAATTCTTATTTTCGTCTGGGAAATCTAGTTTATAACACTAACAAACTTAATTGTAAAAAGTGTTAAATTTGTAACAGCTGTTTTATGTTATTTGACATTTTAAATACACTCAGCGGTTGGAGTATTTAAAATATTGAGTTTACAATAATTTGAAAAATTTCAATTTAACTTTTGTTTAGTTTTAATTTTCCTCAAAGGTCCTAAAAATACA
>NC_051848.1:83884241-83903890 GCF_002237135.1 Teleopsis dalmanni
TTGTAGTGCTATTATTACAGTACTGGCTGTAGTGGTCGTTGTTGTTGCTTTAATTGTTGCTATAAGTGCACTTGGCAGCTACACAAGATTTAGACTCAACTCGATCGTAGCGAAAGCCAAAGCCACTATGCCAATAACTAATTTGCCGCATTTTCCGTACGAATAAATTTTCGTAGCTTTAATACCGGAAATGAATTACAGGATGTGTCAAATGGGCGTGCGTGTGAATAGGTAAGCGTTTCAACGTACAATTTAGACCGCATAAACAAAACGTAGAATCAGTACAGTGGGACAAACAAATTAAGCATTTCTTAAAATAAAACGAATGTTCTCAAAAAAAAAAAAAATGCTCAGCTGTTTTATCCAACTGTTGTAGTTCCAAAATTCGATGGAAGGAAACTCACTTGTAGTTATAGTTTTGATCAAAGTCTTATATATAAATATTGTTTGGATCTTGCCATAAGTCTTACAGTACTTAGGACGTGTGCGAGTTAGGCTAAGTTGCGTTCTAAATGAGGGAAATTCCAAGTTGTGCCGATAATGTAGTGATGTGTCGATACGTGTTGACAAATGGCTAAATGTGTGCAGTGCAAAAAATCCAAAGAAAAGTCCCATTCGGTTTAGCATCAACTTAGCTTAACTCGCACACGTCCTAAATCTTTATATTGTACTTTTGGTTGACTTATTGAAACATAGTTCAAAATTGTTCAGCCATAACTTGATAGATGTTCAGTTTTAAAGCATCGAGCGCTTGCACTATATAGACAAATCATGTGAGTTTAGTAGACAAGTCACAACACCGAAACGTGGTACCATTCTGTTGAAGTCACATAACTTACATATCTATATCTTCAATTTCACGATAAAAGAAATTTATGATCATCTGTAATCATAACGATTCAAATTAAGAGCTTCAATCATACCTTAGTATGATACAATGATACTACTAAGTATGCACAAATTACAGCAGCATAACCTTACTATGTGTAACTTATAAGGTGATAACAACCATGATTCTAAACAGAATTAAGGGGATGGCAGAAGAATACCTGGGTGAACATCAATGCGGATTCCGTCAAGGCAGAGGTACTACCGACCAGCTATTTGTATTATCACAAGCAGCGGAAAAATGTATCGAACATTGAATTAATATGCACTGTTTATTTATTGACTTCGATAGTGTTAATAGAGGTTGTATAAAGAATACTCTCATGATGCAATATATATCTAAAAAAAAGTAACAAATCTCGTCATTATGACCCTGGAAAGCACAAGAGCAAAAATAGCAGTACAAAACCCTTATTCCAAACAATTCTAGATCAACAATGCGTTAATGAAAATTGGAGATATTAACCATAATGATACAATTGTAAACAAAACAGCACAACTATGTGGATATGCTGATGACGTAGCATTGTTAGGTCGCAATGTAATATACCTAAAAATGTTCTTAAAGAAATCGAAACGGAAGTTCAAAAACTGGGTATAAAAATGTATTATGAAAAAACCAAATACGTGCTAATCTCAACCACAAAATATACTCCAAATGTACTAAACATCGACAACCATTTAATTGAAGGTGTCAGTAGCTATAAATACTTAGGTGTTGTGTTTAGCGAGAACAACCCTTCAATGACTACATTCAAAGATAGAGTACAAGTTGGGAATAAAGTCTATTATGGATTAAAACGGTTAATTACAAATAATAATATTTCGCAGAAAACAAAACTAAAAATGTACAAAACATTGATTCGCTCAGTAGTAGCATATGGCTGCGAGACATGGAGAGTAACTGAAACTGAGGCAAGCAAGATAGCAGTTTCTGAAAGGAAAATACTCTGAAAAATTTTTGGTCCCGTGAAAAAAACCAGATATATCGCATAAGAAACAACCACGAACTAAAACGGCTAGCTGAAGGTGATACAATCAACAAAGTTATGAAAAAGCAGAGATAAAGATGGGTTGAACATGTGATGAGAATGCCGGATATGAGAGCATGCTTAAGATCTATGAGAACGAAGTAAGAATCAGCAGAAGAAGAAGGCGACCAAGAAAACGATGGAAAGACAGTGTGCAGCAGGACTTAGAAGTAATGCATATAAAAAAATGAAAAAACCAAGCAAAAAAACGGAGAATAATGGAAGACTGTTGTTGAACAGGCTTAGGTCCTACATGAGCTGTATAGTCACAGATGATGAATAATCATCTTAGTCATTTTCAAAAAAGTGCAGTTTATCACATCTACCCCAATTGCTGGAGGTGTAACAGAAATTTTAAATAAATCAATGTTACTATAATTTTTCGACTTGCAATATCATAATAAGTCCTTGTTGTTTATCGTGATAAGATTTTTTAAAAATCTCATTCACTTCTTACCTAACTTATAAATTTTTCTTCAATTAGACTCTTTGAAATATATAGTATAATGAATTCACTTAGTATTAATTTAGAAATAATTACTACGTACAGTAAAAATTGTGTTTTTGTTGAAAAATAGAGTACATAAATGCAAAAACTTAAGTTAGGACCATGTTATATAGAGTGTCTAGGGCACGGTATGGGAAGGTGGAAAAAAACAATAATAAATTTCAGAATTCGTGCCTTTAAGGAGCAAATGACAGTAAGACATCTTATTTTGTAAGTACTTTTAACAATTATTATTAGATAATATAATAATAAATTAACATTATGAGTTATTTCTTGCTGGCTATTTTGGGTGGCAAATTGAAGGAGTGCATATCTACAGTTCCTTTTAAATTTAGGCACAACCAAAAAGTACCAAAACATTGCAAAAATACAAAATTGGCAATACTGATGTGAAAGTCTACAATATATGCATTTTCGTCATAGCCTGAATCAGCCTATTTTGCCGTGCACGAATTCATCGAAAAATCGAAAGAGATGCACTCATTGGCGTAGTGAGTATGGATGAAGCTCAGAACACCATAACTTTTTAACATCTCTTGATGTTATATTATATTATATATATATATAAATATATAGAATATACTCGTCTTGAGCAGGATTCAGGAGTATGATAGATCTTTTTGTCTCACTATCTCGTTACGCCACTGTTTATTCAAGTTGTATAAAGTAAAACAAAGACTAAATAAAGACAAAGACTAAATTAAAACTTTAATGTCAGTTATGACAATCGAACTATTTCACTAAATAGATGCTATTGTGTTGAATAGAGAAGTTCGAACAGTAGTAAATTACAACAACAAAAATTTTATGTGTTATTTTTAATTAATTGAATTTTTTGGCTATTTATATAACTGTTTCAAGTAGTGTCATGAGTGGTCTTTTGGAATTACATTATATTATTCGTAAATAATTCCATGTACTACGGGTTGAACTCATACCTTCTGCTCAAAAAGTACCAGTCAGCGGATTTTGTAAATAAAACACACAAATTTAAATTTTATTCCAAATTTATTTTATCTCCTTCAAAATATGCTCCTTCTTAAGCGATACACATATGCCAACGCTTAACCCAATCTTCCATACACTTTTCGTAGGTCCGTGTAGGTAAGGATTTTAGTTCGTTCAGCGAATTATCTTTTACCGATTCATCCGCTAAATGCGGATGAGATAGTTCCACATTAACAGCTACTGCAAACAAACTAATTGATATATGGTGCTCAAATTTCTACCATGTGTCAAGAAAGGGTGTACCAATATAACAAAAAAAAATGTTTGAAAAAGGTCTATTACTTAAGGAGTAGTTAACAAACAACAAAACCGGATACTTTTTGAGCAGAAGGTCAAATTTGAAGCTTAAAGTCAGTATTCATTAACCAACTTACGCAAAGTCGTACTTGTCTTATATGTTTGAATTTTGAGTTTCGTTGATTCGCTATGAAAACTCATTACTAAATTTATTTGCTATGTTATATTGTATATGTATATGGTATATGTATTAGAACGAAATCAGGAATTAGTAATCAGAGCAATTCCTAATGAAATATGCATGATTTAATCATGATTTTATTGAATATTGAACCTGTTTTTGAATAGGCTTGTCTCTGACACTCTACATTTCGGCTTATATTGAAAATATTCAATCCTATATAATGTATGTCAATTTGATCAAAGTAATATATATTTTGTATCAAATAATAATATATAATTTTAGATATAAGATTTCATTATTTGCCTCACTGCTGCTTAGATTCGTTATGTCCATAAATATCAACACAGAAGCGGTTTGCCGTGCTGTATTGTTATTTATTTAAATTTTGCATTTGTCAAGCCTTGTATATTCCTTTGTTCTTGGATTGTCCTTTATGGTGGCGATAGCCTTGGTTGAGCATTGATATTGAGAATCGAATTTTACTATTGAACGCTGCCATTGACAAATTTAATACTGTCATCGTTGTCATTATCAGTGTTGCCATGAATGCGCTCTGGGTAGCGTCTGCGTTTTAATTGGTGTCTTAATGTCCATTTATCCTTTGCGCACCACATCTCACAACTTTATGTATCTTTCGTTATGCTAACAAAGGTACCGCATTTTCACATATCTTAAAATTTTCATACTTCACGAGTATATACATTAATCCATTGAATTTGTTGTCGTACTAAAACTGCAAATTCGCTGTCATAACTCAAAGCCGTAAATGTATGTACGCTCGCCTATTTGTGCGGGTGTGTCTTTGGTGTGGTAAGCTAATTAATTGTGTAGATGATAAACATGATTTTCGCAATTTATTGGAATATATGTCTAATAATTTCTTTAGTGGCATTAATTGATGTTAATTTTGGCGTTAGTCTAATCTTTGTAATAGAACGAAGGCATACAAGACTAAGAGTCACAATGCCCACTAAATAAAAATAAGAATGTTTAGCTTTAAAGTAAACAGAAGAATCATAAAATTCAACTTCTTACATAAAACAGTAAAATAGTCTCTGACAGATTCCACATACCTAGTGCGCTCCACATCCGAACAGGCTGGTTCCATAAGAAAATCTAAGTTTAGTGAAACCTATGAGTGTGTAATAATAGGTGAATAATATATGCTTTATCTATTGTCTATTAAAATTTGAGTAAACTCATTTGATATTGCTCTGTGTCTGTGTCTAATTTGATGGTGCAGGCTCAGTTGAGTATATTCTTTTTAATATGATCTGGCTCTGAACATACTCTCTCACAATGAGGTACGTCAACCCTCGCATCGAAGTCCTCGCACACAAAGGCAACCATGGCGTCATAAAGGTGACTGCACATTCAACGCACACATCGAACTTACCTAACTATATGAATACAGAACAAAAAAAAAACAGCAACAAAAAACCAACAATGGAGGAGAAAGATGAGAGCTTGCTATGACAGCACTGACTTAGCTGCTGGTTCTCCGGATGTTGTAGACCATTCCTGAAATTATCGAGGGTAATTAGGTCATCGGTCATCACATCGCGGACTATGCCTACCGTCGCTAAAACGTGCACCCCCATATGGGACAGCACCAACAACAACGTGTTAGGGGTCTTTAAAGACTCCGGAAAACTTCTTCCTATCCTGGGGAGGAAGATATTTTCTCACATTAAAATGGTAAATGAGACGCAATCCGATGGAAAGAAGCGCAGGGCTATTCATTAGCCGATGAGAGTTTTGATGGACAGTATCAGCCTTCTTTACAAAGTGGTAGCCATCGACAATCAAGAGAAGGTCACAAAGGAGACGGTCAAGTCGAACTGTTGCTCCTAAATCTCTCCCTGGTTAAAGCAAGTCATAGACATCAAGAGATACCGGAATAACGACTTGCCTGCGTAAGAAAATACTCCCGTTGGTCGAAGAGATAAAAAGTGTCAAAGAAATAAGAGCTACGCGGACATCTTAAGGGTCATAAGGATGGACAAATCGGTTAGGTCTTTAAGCGACTCGGTCAAACGTATCCGCAGGACCGCCAAAAATGAGCTGATGCTAGAGCTTAGAAAGGCTTCAGGAAGGTGGTTTTTCAGTCAGCAGTCAGCAGTGGAGAGTGTGCTTGGCGACTCATTACGTGTGGCGGCTCTGACTACTTGCAAGACGGTGGCCATCAAAGATCTAGACTAAGTCTGGAATTACATGAATTTGAGCAGCTCCTCTTCGAAATCGTGGTAGAGTCAGGGACAAGTCTCCGCTAATCCTAGCAGCCACCTTTAACCCTTGGTTCACTTTTCGCGGTAGCAGTCAGACTAACGCTAGAGTCTGGAGCGATAATATCGAGTACGCGAAGTTTGCTGCTACCATAGCGCAAACGGTAACCCCGTAACCAATGCCCCGTGGATCGCGTTAAGTAGCTAGAAGATCAGCTTACTAGTGTATTGATAAGTTCACTCGCTTGAGAGACAATAGCACCAGAGCAAGGCATGTGGCTCAACGAAACCTTAGCAGCGAAAACTGGTAACAGTTTCACGGCAACTACGCAGGATATCGCAGGGCATTGAAGATGGAGATTAAGCAGAACAAATAGCGCTCTTTCAGAAAATTATGTCAAAGTACTGAAGTTGATCCTTGGGGGAACGCCTATAAAGTGGCGATGTGCTCGACTTGAAACAGCAAAGCGCAGATCTGCTAATATTCCTAGTATTGTGGTTATTACGAAAATTAAATCTGACCCAAACGTGCTTGCAATATTGTGGAATATAATGTACGACGGTGTACTTAAAGCACAGCAGCTGTTGATAAAGTAACCAGTTGCCTTCGCGGAAACGGACTCCAAATAGCGGTCCAAAAGACAGAAACGGTGCTTCCCTATACCTGGAAAAATGGAGAGATCTTCTCGTCTTCGAGTGGTGGCTTTCAAATAGCCTCGAAGCCATTTCTGCGGTATTTGGGTGTTCGCATAGATACCAGAATTACATTTAGAGTCTATCTATCGCGACTCATGTCGACTACTTTATAGGTACGTTTGTATCTATCACGCAATGTCTGGTTACAAAGAATATTATATCCCTAATTTGGATCTCAGCACAAGTACACTGGTTAAAGTTATAAACCTTAAAAATATGTAAGTGAGATAGGGCTCAAACGCTTGGTTATTCTAATTTCTTGTATATCAATTACAATTATACTCAACTGCTTTTCATTCACAAAGGTACAAAGACCACACTTCATAAATGCATGTACTTCGTAACTAACTGACGACATGAAATAATTCTTCTCAAATGTCATATGAAAGAGCACCTCAAGTATTGCTTAAATTAAAGGGTGTAATACGTGAGTACTAATGCAATAGTAAGCAGTTATTAAAGTTAACTAAATTAGTTTAACCGAAAATGCGTTTCTATTCTGAATTGCCTATCAAGTCCGACTTCACTACTGAACACCTATGCAATCGAATTATGAAAGGTAATTGTTGCGAAATTCAATTAAAATTATTATTCGTCTTAATTTATGCTACACAAGCTGCAACATTTGAGTATTTATTCTGTAAACACATACTATAACATGTGGCAATGTATGTGTGGTGTTTGTATGGTTTCAAATGTATCATAGCTGGCTTATTAGCTTACGACTTTTCAGGTAAATAGCTTGTAAATGTAGATAGATTCTCGACACATACGCTTTCACATATGAAGCATTTAATCCCTCTAACGAAGCAATTCATAGCTTTCATATAAGCGCGTAACGGATTTGTGTGATTGTTAATGAATTCGTGTTACTGTATTACCGTTTCAAACATACAGGGTGAGTAAAATTTGTTATTGAAATGCGGAATACAATACAATTAATGGTGAGATGCGGTTGAAAAGAGTTGCCCCAATATGTCATGAATAGACTTTCATTTCTTTAGCAATTCCAATTAGATAAGTGTTTGATAAGGTTAGTTAATATATTCTGATATTCGAATTACTGGCTAGCGAATAGTTTTACTATTTTATAATTGTTATGAGGTCTGCTGCCACTTATTAGAAAAAGGAAAAACAAACACAAATTTGATTTCTTGATCGATTGCTAACCATTTCTTCCGCAGTCCGCACCTCGTTTGGACTGCTTAAATGATCAGCATTTTGGGTACTTGTACAATCATAATAAAACACGGAAAATCTTTTAAGCTGCGCTTAATCAAATCTTCCATTCTTCATATTTGCAAATTTACTTTAATTTAAACAGCCCTCAAATCGATAGAAGTACCTATAGCATCAGTTATTATTAACTTATTCAACAGCATTGGTACATAGGTCAAAAAAAAATATATATAAAAATTTTAAGAATCGATATGTAACAGGAGTACAATTGTATAAAATTGACTGCAGATCGTGTTATCTATAAGATGACAGTGGATAAAGAACTTACGAATAGTTAACATATAAGCTCTGTCAAAAGGATAAAATTTGTACGTCTCAATGCAAGTTGGCATTTATTAAAATCTCATCCACCCCAATCCATCTTGCACCTAAACAATCTCCATCCCTCTTACATCATCATCATAACACATATATATATGTATATAAATATGTATTCATAATTTCTTTTATGCTGTCTGCTCGATAGGTCTTAACGGGATACCACAAAAACAACAAGTGACGAATTCCCTGCCTTCGAGTGCATTCGTAAAATGCTAAATGTCTTGGACGATAGCGGCAGCTTTCGATTGTGCACGTTGAATTTGAAGTGTACTCTATGCAATGCTTTCGAATAAATTGCTAAAGATCGAGTTACACCCTCTGCAATCTGCTGCAAGACCACGCCTACTGTGGTTAACGTTGATTGTGCATCAAGCGCCATAAAGTTAAGCAACGTAGTACGAGCTAATTCTGCTTTAAAAGCTTCGAATGCTGTTATATTCTATGACTTCCAGATGATTTCACCGTTTTTATGATTGAACAAATGTGACTGTCTACACAGTATTCCGTAAAAACGGATGGTAAAAGTTAATCAAGCTTCTACACCTTTAATGCTAAGTGGAAAATTTAATATCGGTGCTTTAAACCGGTTGGTTTAAAAATATGCCAGCTAATGGAGTGGCCAAGAAACTCGATCTCGCTGGCCCAAATTCGCAATTGGCAAAGTTTGTAGAAAGACAAGCTTGCCAAAGTCGCTCAAAAACAATTTGACTGTCTTATTAATTAAATGATACAACTGGTTTACCCTGCTTGGAAACGTTTTTCGTTAGCAATTCAGACAGATCTACTCCAATGTCACCGGAAAACAAAGTCGATGTTATCGGATCTGGCATAGTGTTAAGTTATTACCACATAACACTTTTATCGGTTTGTCGGCGGTTGAGGCGTGCAGTTTTTTCGCTGTACGTTTGCTTCATAAACAAATGCCTGGCGGTACGTGTGAGCCCACGCCCCAAATTTTGTATAAGACCATCAATTTGTTCAAATCGAGAGCAAGACTTGGCTGTCTCGAAAGTGCCAAAGACAATTGCGTAAGTTGGTGGATTCCAACTAATTCCAACTGGTGGATTTTTACTAATAGTCGCTGTTTCTTGTTGTTTTCGCTCTCACTCTACTGCTCGCTGATTTGATACTTTAGTTTGTCACATTTACCTGTTGCCTCAGTCACATCGGCTACTGTTGAGCGAGTGCCAGGAGGTCTTCGTCGATGCGGGTTTTTTTGGCTGTTTCGTAAAGAACGGTGTCAGGAAAGTACTTGCCGTCGGTCCTGTAGTTGTAGTTTGTGCAATGACATAGGAGCTTGCTTTTGAAGAAACAGACTTTTTCCATCTCGCCGGCGGTGATTCTGAACCAAATAGGGAAGGCATACGATAATACTGCAAACAGATTGAAGACAGAGCTTGTAAACCAAACCTTCAAACTAAACGGTGTCAAATACTTTTTCGATACCAAGACTTACTATCACGGAACGCTGCTTGTTAAAAAAGCCAATGCAAGATGATGATGAAGAGCATGCATTGTGAAAGTTTTGCCTCGCAAACCAAACTGGCAAGGTGCGATAATTTTGTTGTTCAAAGAGGTCTTCAGCTTCTTGGTTATGAACATTTCATAGAGCTTACTGAGCGAATTCAAAGAGATGGAGCGATAGCTAAGGGGTTCAGCCTAGGACTTGCCACTCTTGGCAATGAAGCAGACTATGACCTCTTTGCATGGTTGAGAAAGCAACCGGGGTTATACAGGTGATTGAAAAGCATGATGTACTTTTTATTACATTATTAAAGCTTTTAGCAAGCTCTTTTTCCAGTAAGAAATTTTTATTGTACTTCCGCCGCGAGGAATGTTATGACATCACAATGACACAACTTTTTAATAAAGAAAAGTAACAAATATAATATTTGCATATATGTCGGTTTCTACACTTATATAAAAAAAATGTCCTAATTGTGCTGTTTTAAGTACAACTTAAATTTTTATTTTCCAAACTTTTCATAAATTTGTGTCACAAAGTTATCCTTAACAAACTTGATAAATTTGATGGTAACATTATTGATTTAGCAATTCTTCATAATTCACTCCCCGTTCACTATCCTAATCATCTTCATCACTGCAATACAAGTCAGCATACAGGAATGCGTTGATCACTATCGATATAAGAATCGTTTTTAACTTCAACCGATCATTAAGTGTCAGCTTAATGTAATTTTCACAACGATATTTGGGTTCGGCATGATTGACATACGCAGCTACTATGAGACCAATGAATGCCGAACGCTCTCCAGCTGAATCCATGCTTAATTTATGTTAATATCAGCACTACAAAAGTAAAGATTGTTTCAATTTTTGCATATAAAAGACACAATATTTGTAAGAACTTACCGATTGATGAAACGTTTTTATAAAAAAAGAGGTTCCAAAATAAGAAATCAATTCTTAAAGCTTGATTTTTTTGTTTTAAAAACTTAAAATACTTTTGACATTAAAAATATTTTAGTTTCAACAAATTTTTATAAGCCTACTTTTTTAATCAAAACGAAAATAAAGCATTAAATATTGTATAGTGGAAATATCATTCTAGGGTTTGTCCATAAAAATCAAGGATTTAGAAATTAGTTTTTTTAAACCAATAATTTTTCATTTCAAATTGAGATTATGAACAATTAAAAACAGAGGCAACCTATGGTTCTGAGTCAATTAATACGTAAGTCCAACGCTACACTATTGTGAACCTACCACTTCTTTAACCATTTGGAAGGACTTTCTTCAGCATGTCAATACTTTCCCATTTATAAACGCTGACCTTGGCATGCAAATTTTTTTATCCACAGGTTTCGTAGGTGGGTATGCATCTGGTGACTGTAGAACTTAATCTCAAATAAATCATCTCATATAGAACATAGACATAGGTATGTGTTTGGTAAGTTAATTAATGCCGCGAAGCGTAGCAGTAACCAGCACTTGCAAGTTTTATCAAATTGAGTGATTCTTCAGTGTTTCAGAGAACCTTTCAAAACTTTTTTAATATTGTTTATTAATGAATTTTCAAACTACGTAATTTTTCTTACCACAAATCTCGGCAACTGGTCCTCTTTACGCAACAGCTTCTTCTTTACGGAGCTCCACTTTGCGCTCGTTCCTAAGTATTCCCTGCGTAATTACTTTTATTTGTAGTCACTAGAGCAATCATTTGTCTCTCCACTGCAGTGTAGTTTTTGTTAGCTTTGGTAGTTTTATAACACTACCAAAAAAGACATCTGAAAACATCCTATGTAATTTCTCACATCTTAAGAAGTAGAGACATTCCATTATTGAAGTTCACGAACTAATGAATTTGCCGAAAATCAGAAAATTAGAAATAAGTTCTTAAGAACTAGACTTAAGACTAGACAATACATATCAAAAGCTACACGTATATAGCAGAACAAGATTTGCCGCCTCCAAAAGGAACCATACAACTGCCAAGAGTTTGGTAACAGGAATATGTATTTGTATTGAGGTTCGAAAAGAAGTTCTGTTTTTCATATGTAATCGACGTCAGAAGCGACCACTTTCTGCAAAAAAAAAAAAAATTTTCTGATATATAATATATGTACTCTATACTTATATAGGATAAATAAGAAATATATTTGTATGTTTCTTTCACAAAAAATATCTGTTTTATGTTAAAGATTTTATTGTAAATGAGGTTTTCTTCAAAAATATTTGAAAGTTTTTCAAATAATCTACTTTGACCCAGTATAACTTTCGAACCTATTGAAAAGGAGTTACTTTTAATATGACGGTATGACGGTAGCGGCTATTTTACTTAATAGAAAGTATTAATTATTAATTATAGCAACAAAATTTGAGTTTATTTTTAAATATGTTAAGTGTTCTTCAAAAAAATAAATTCATAAATGCCGAGGTGCACATATGCACCCTGTATTAACACAGTATTTACACACACATGCCTATTGTCATATATTTGCATGCATTCTGCATATACCGTAGTATGCAGGTTAATTTTATTTATATGTGAACTCAGAAATCTGAGGTTTATATGTATCTTTACCAATAGCGACAGTAATCACATTGGCATCGACATAAAGTTTCCTTCTGTTAATTCACAAATTATTAATGTTTTAATTTGTGTTTAATTATTAGATTACCACTTATTCATTACTAATTTACTATTGCAGGATATTGGAAATTACTCTTTTCTGTCACTTATTTCAATTATGTTTACTTTACTCTATGGCCAGCATTTTTATTTGCTATTAGCATTTTGGGTACGTACATTGCTTCGCAAGAAATTAATGTTTTTGAACCCTTCCTTTCTTGATACAATCACAAATTTTCCTGATTAATTATTTGATTTGTAAGCATATTTTACTGGACCTTTACTGGGCCTTTACTGGACCTTAATGGTAATTTTATAGCACTGAACTAGTTTTGGAAGTTACTTTACAATATTTTTCAGGCAAACATCTGTAGCGGTTATATATCGTAACATCTATATGTACATAAAAATCTTTTTTTAATTACATTGACAAAATTACCAATAAGATACAGTACCTTCACATGAGATTGATTGATTATAGCAAGTGGTATAATGCAAAGTAATATTCACAATATATTACAGACTATAACAGTGCAAATTCCCTACTCAGCTCATCCAGTATTTGCACTGACCAGTAGTATTCATCTCTTTCAATCACTTTAGATAAATCCACACCTTCGTTTTACGCAATTGTTATCTCAGTAAGGTGTATCGGTCGCCATTTCAACGCCTTTTTGACTTTTCCTCTCTTTTTAGAGTAATAATTCTACAGGAACATGAAGTTCAGGCTTTCTGTACAGATGTTTTCATCTCATATAAGATTTCACTTTTTTGCCTGACCTGTGTAGAATCTTTCTATTATTAGCCCATTTGACCGACCACCAGTTCTTGAAAAAGTTAGTTGCTAGTCTTTGGTTTTGACAAGAACATGTCAGGATGTTTCAGTTCCTAAAAAAAATTAATTAAATACGTAAAGTTAAAAAGTCAACAAAAAATTTACTTGTAATTCTTTTTTTTGGCGAGAGGTTTGGAAGCGGTTTTTCTCTATCCCGTTTAACCTCTCCTGGTATGGCTTATATCCGTAGCGTTTCTGAGCGGTAGCTGCGAAATTGCTTACTAAAATATATTTAAAAATATAAATAAATTTAATGAATCTATAGAAGGTTATAAGAAAATATTTTCAATCTAATCAATTGATTCGACTTTAAGATATATAATGTAAAATGAAAAATAATCTGCAATGAATGAACACTCATTCATGGACATATGCCTAAAACAAGTACTTATTATTGCCATACTTAAAATATGAAAAAAAAATTTCAGATACTTTTGACTACATAACTAAATTCTATACTTAAGACAAAACAAGAAGGAAGACATTAGAAATAAACCAAAAAACTTAATAAAAAAATCAAGATACACAGAGTAAGATCATATGCAGATACAAATGATCTTATTGTTTTTGTGTCCCAGCGTAGAGTACCATTAGATCTGTTGCGTTAGGCAGCAAGCAGAAATAAATCTGTCTACCATATAAGAAGGATTATAATAGCTCTAGAAAAGTAGAATATAATGAGACAGAGAACGAAGTAAAGAGACATGCATTAGATTAGAGAAATTAGATTCAAATCACTATTGATCGAACAGCATTTTTGGTGAGTTGAAATTTCAGCCAAATAAATAAAAGTATGATAATAACAGTGTCACTATTTAGATACACTTCAGAATTAAACTGATTAGTTTGTAAAGTTATTATATACACTGCAACTGCACTTAGATCCAAGTTGGTCCAAAACACTTCTTGTGACACTGACATTTTTTTCTGAGAGCTAATAGCCAACGAAACTAACAGTCGAATCTCAAAGAAGATATTTCATCACTGTGTAAAGTTAAAAGCATCAAAAATAAGTGAAAGATATAATTTTACATGAGTATGGAATACTCTTTGAGAAAATGCGCCTCGCAAATATTTCCATTATATCTCTTCTTGTTAAACTATTCATTACTAATGACCCTGAATCAATCGACCGTATTGATCATATAAGAAACGTAAAGCAATATCATTTACTAAGCGCATGTATTCATTTTATTTAGTTTAGAACCTTTGTTTACAATATTAGCCGGTTTATTAACAAAATTAACGATATTATATATATCGTATATATATCGTATATTAATAAAAATTATAAATGAGAATGTTTATTACTTACCAGCGCCTCTTTCTTCATCGGAGGTTGGCATCGCGTTATTTGGTACAGGTGGACATTCTCGTCTACCTGTAGTCATTTTTGCCACACTTTTTCCTTTCTCAGATTTATTAACTAAATAAATAATAATTTTTTGAATAGTGAAAAAAATTGATGAGACACTAGTTACTAACCCTGGTTTTGTGTCTGTGGTATTACACGCGCTGTAAGGTCTTCTGTGGGAAAAAATTAATTCTTACTTAAAATTAGAATTAGAATAAATAACACTTA
Organism: Teleopsis dalmanni; assembly: GCF_002237135.1. Lineage (NCBI taxonomy): Eukaryota > Metazoa > Arthropoda > Insecta > Diptera > Diopsidae > Teleopsis > Teleopsis dalmanni. Next base: position 83,899,089 of record NC_051848.1, read on the forward strand.
CTTCTGTTTGTGTCTTTAGTGATATCACTAACAACTTCAGTTATCTTGGCGGCGTGTGTTGTTGTTTTTTTTTGTTGGTTATCTAAATCTAGAAAATCGAAAATACTTTAAATTGTTCTGAATCAGGGCTGTAATAATAAATTCTTACTCTTGGTTACTTGGAATAATCGCTTCATGTTTTTGTGGATTTTATAAAGAAATATGAAATGTTATATATACATAAAATTTTGAAGATGGGATCCGAAACTTTTTTGAAGGTGCCTATTTTTTTGTAACGATGTTTAGAAAATAAAAATAATATATGAAAAAAAAAATATGAAAGCTTTGGTATATCAGTTTTATTTAAATTTTATCGCCTACTTAAATTAAAAATTTTCATACTCAAACTATAAATTGAAACATTACTGTGTGAAAATATTTCTTATGCTATATTATTTTGATGTATATTAAGTTTTTTTAAATACACTTCATGAAACAAAAGAAAAATCTGAGAGCATATGAACCATGCATTTTGATAAGGAACATAGGACAAAAGAATTTCCTGTTATTAATCCAGTTAGATAAGGCTTGCACTACTATGATGAGGCTATCCCTACTATTCTACTATGATCGATGTATATGATTTGAAATTTACGTCAAAAAGAAAAAAAAATATGAAAAAATATCCATAAAGGAAATGTGGAAATCGTGATAAGGTAGGTGAACATACACACATACACTACGCTGACTAAAACAAAAGATAATAAGCTAAGCAAAAAGCTAGCAAAGACTACGTCCGTAATTTATGTCGTTCCAACAAACAATAAAAAATCTCCTCGGCTAGCTTTTATTGGAACCAGTCTATCTCCAAAAGTATCGTTACCTATGTCGTTTCAACGAACAAGAGAAAGCCTCCTTGCTTAGCTTTCTCTATGAACAGTGTATCTCCAAAGATACCGTAACCCACGGAACGATTTCCAACGAAGAAAGGAAAACCCACTTGGTTAGCTTTCCTTGCGACCAGTGCATTCAACCGCTTCTGAAATGAATTGAGAAATCTTCTTTAAATTTTATATACAAAATACTTGGTTCACTTAATAACGTTAACTTCAGTAACCGAAAAATATACTATATGTTATTCTTTTTGTTAATTTTAAAAAATTTGATGTTGCTTCTTCGGAGGCTGAAGCAGGAGAGACCGAACACACTTTTGCGAAGTTGGGAGCTACGGAAGCCAAACGGGACTTTTCCTGACAAACAAGTGGATGTTCCGTTTGGTAGCAACCATGCGTTCGAACAATATCGCATGATTGCTCCGTTAATGAAACTAAGCACAGGGCCGGATTTTGGGGTACGCGGAAGTTAACTTATATATACCTTAAATATCCTTTAAGCATTTGTTAACTTAACGATGGATGTACAATATTGTAAGAATGTATGATAGTTGTAGGTTCTAGTCTTTTAATAATAACTGTATGATAATATAATTTAAGTTCAGTTTCTTTGTAACTCATAGAATATGCTATACTCTAGATACTGATTAAAATCAGCAAGTTTCTAATCCTGAAGTCTATGCATTGAAGTTCAAGTTGTGCTTCATATGAGCATGATCCCAAATGCTTGGACCTAGTTTTATCCACGGCATCATACCAATTTACTGAAGTGGTGATGTTTTTTTCCAACATTTGTCAAATTACGTTAGTTGCTATATAAACAGACTTTTTGTGCTGGCAATCGTGTTAACATGGCAATCTTGCATTATCAATTTTTGCAAAACATTTTCTATTTTCTATTATAACAACTAATTTTGGGCGACCTTTACACGTAAACTATAATGCTACACAATAGACAGATGTTTATCAGTGTATTCTAGTCTTGATTTTGACGGGTAAGATAGAAATTTTTTTGCTTAGCATGGTTTTGTAGCCATTGAAACTAACACAAATCGAACCAGAACACATTTTGGAATATGAACCTTGTTAGTTACAAGGTACGGATCAAATATATAGTATTTTTAATTTGGAGTCTCAGTTAACATCTAACAATACTTATGGCTATCATGGTTCACAATATAAATTGTAAAACTATATATTAAGAGTCATGAGTCCTCGCATGATCAGATTTCGGCACAATGATCTGCCGACTGAGTGTTTTGGTCTCGTACAGCCATTTGATATAACATAAACGCGAAGAGTAGTGTTTGTTCCAGAAATTTGTTTAAATCAAGTTATATAGATGATTTTTTTTATGGATATACGTATTGCTGTAATTCATCTCATCTTATTGATATACCACACCACAACTGATTAATTTTTCCATCAAACACTTGATTAGTTAAGCACTTAAGCTGCCTTCTCAACATGTGTAACGTCATTATTTTCGTTGAAATCCTTTTTGTTGAATTATGAATGGATTACATTTTTATTTGGCTAATTATTATTTTATGATTATCAAATTACTTTAATTACAATATTTTTGTTTATTATTTTTTCATTAATAGTTAGTGAATGTTTTTTCACCATATGTGGTGTGATGGTTTATTTGTAAATGAAATAATAGAATAATTTATACAAAACAACCCGTATAACTTACGGGTTGTTTTGCAAAGCTTATAATGCTCGTTAATCTATTAACAACAATAGCATCACTGATTTCCCATAAGCCCATATAATGTCACATGCAGAAATCTTTAAAATTTATCAGATCGTTTGACAGTTGGGACAGTACAAGCAGAATATAGACTGCATTTTTTTGGAAATAATAGTATAATTTATTTTGGTCTTCAATATAAATTTATTTACTTCATGGACTTATAAGTTAAGAAATGTAATAAATTTAATGTCGATATTTACATGTAAAGAAATTTAAAGATAAAAACTGAAATATTAAACATTTTTAAGAAACAAAATACTGGCCGGATGTACTAAAATACATTAACCGATAAGTACGATTTGATTATAAAAATTTTATTATATTTTATTGTATTCTGGTGGGGTTCTTCCGATTTCACAAAATTAATTGTTTTGCTTGGGTTGAAGTTTTGTTATGCATATTTAAATCAGATACAGACAGCAAGTGAAGTTGAAAAAATAAAAACACACAAAAAAGTGTTGGAAAACGACAAACGAAATTAATACTATTATTATTATTATTATTACTATTAGGTCTGTTCCACGAGCTACTCATAGTAAAACATGAGTAAAACAAAAGTAAAATTTACACAAAAATAGTTGAAAATTTGCTGGTGGAACGCGCTTGTGTATACACAGTGTTTACTCAAAGTTACTATGAGTAGCTCGTGGAACAGACCTATTATTATGACATATTTGTATTTTAACAAAATTACAAATTTAGTCTATTTACAAAGAACATTTTATGTACATCGAATTTATATTACATATAGAATTTACAAATGATTTCTAGTTTTTGTGCTGACGATCTATTTCTCTAAGCTCGTTAAAAGATTTCATTGTTTCGCTTGTGACAGTTCTGCGCCAAGTATTTTTCGGCCTACCTCTTCCTCGTCAGCTTTGTGGGTTCCACTCTAACGTTGTGTATGGTATTTCGTTTGAACTCTTTCTGAGCGTATGGCCGATCAATCCATATTTGCGCTTGTTGATTTCCTTTTTGATTCTTTCTCGATGACAGAAACCATTTCGTTGTGAATAGTTCGCGTCCACCAGATTTTTAAAATATGTCTTAGGCTTCTATTGATCAAGGATTGCAGTTTGTGTATGTGTACGAAGTGTGCCAAGTCTCACAACCGCATAGCAAGGTTAATTTAATACATGCATTAAATATTTTTATTTGGATTGTCGCGTAATGATTGTAGACTTCCAGATCGATTTGAATCTGCCGAACGCGGATGCTGCCTTGCGTATTCTACAATCAACGTCTACTGATGTTCTGCCATCTTCAAAGATTTGACTGCCGAGGTATTCAAACCTGGCTACATCTGCAATTTATTCAAATTTAAACAATTTTTATTAATTTATTATTAATTTATTATTAATTTATTTAACCGTGCTTTTGTCTTTTCGCAGTTTATTACTAAGCCAATCTTCCTGGTTTCGTTTTCTAACAAAGTAAGTTTGTATATCGACAAACGAAATACATAAATTAAAAGTTCATGTAATAATATAAATAATAATGTGGTGAGAATCAACAAAGTAGGCTAAAATTGTCAGATTCTCTGATATTTAAAAATATTTTATTTAAAAATATTTATTCAGATTTTTTCAGTCAGTTGATCAGTCAGTCAATTAGTTAGTGTTTCTAAAGTTGTATTAAAAATAATAAAAGTTTGTGTTACAATAAATACTGTTTTTTATTAATAAAAGCTATTTGGTTATTGTAATCACAACATTGGTGACCCCGACACAAAAAGGAGTTGTAAGTTATTATCAAGCCCAACATTAGCAAGCAAGATGACTAACCGTGAGGAAGAAGATTTTTTTCCGGCAGAAGGAGAAAGTCGCACTGACAAGGAGGTATACCGGGTTTCAGTTAAGCCGATGATGTTTTCAAGAGAGCATCCGGACCTTTTTTTTCTGCAAATGGAAGCACAGTTCAGGAATGCGGGAATAACGAAAGATGATACAATGTTCGACCATGTAGTAGCAAGTTTAGAGCCGAAATACCTGGAGTGCATAGTTGATGTGATTCGAGATCCACCGAAGGTATTGAAATATGAGACGTTGAAGAAACGGTTAATTTATGAATTCACAGAATCGGAGCACAAAAGGCTGCGTAAGTTGCTGACAGAATTGGAGCTAGGTGACATGAAACCAACTCAATTGCTGAAGAAAATGAAGGAGATGGCC
>NC_051848.1:83903990-83930302 GCF_002237135.1 Teleopsis dalmanni
CAGTATAGACATCTAATCACCAGGAACCAAACTATCAACGACAGTTGCTGGCTAATAAATCCAAAATAGCAACTCTTAACCGAACGTAAATTACTTTTGCACTGGAATGCAGTTTTGCTCAATTTTGCTGATCTTTTGCCAAATTTTGGTGCTATTAGCTGGCATTTTCTTTTATGCTATTTTTCTAAAATTGATCTTATGTTCGTTTTCGATACCCGTTTGTAGTGCTTATAACTAGGTTTTCGCTATATAACTAGGTACTGTTGCATGTTTTTCTTGTTGCAAAATATTTACTAATAGTCTTATCTTTAGACACAACATGTTTAACAGTGCCATAGTAAAATAATAATAAAAACTTGCCGTTGTATTGCACTTTTGCTCGATTTTGCTGATCTTTTGCCAAGTTTTGGTGCTATTGGCTGGCATTTTCTTTTATGCTTTTTTTCTAAAATTGTTCTTATGTTCGTTTTCGATACCCGTTTTTGGTGCTTATAACTAGGTTTTCTTTATATAACTAGGTATTGTTTTGCATGTTCTTCTTATTGCAAAATATTTACTAATAGTCTTATCTTTAGACACAACATGTTTAACAGTGCCATAGTAAAGTAATAATAAAAACTAACCGTTGTATTTAATAGTTTTTCCATTTATCAATTTTTTTTCATTATTGAATAGTTATTCATAAGTTTTTACGTTCTTCGCATAATCCTACCTCTCAACCCAGTTACTGTTGCCATACTGAAAGGGCTCTTCATGTGGAGATATTGATTTTTTTTGCAATTCAATCGAAATAAATTGCCTGAATTATTTTAAAATACACTTTTTAAATAAAAAGGATTTTTTAAAACTTATAAAAAGTGGCTATTCCTGAATAATTGAATATTTTATATAGATTTCAATTCAACTTAATATGAAAACAACTTGAAACGATTAAAAAGCGCTTATAACAAATCCCTGGTGTTTTCATATATGTACGTACATATATTTTTTTTTGTTATAATTGAAAAAAAATCATTTGTTTCGTTTTATTTTGTTGGCTTAGCCTGGTTGTTTAATGGTTCCGAATCGATATACGACATGCTAAGTAACAGCAATTCTACTCGTCCTCAAAAGCTGTTCGATCCAAAGGCGTAGAATTTGGCCACCAAACGTTCGTTCAAATTTATCCCATCACCACTCGACATAACCGCACTTGAATATTTTTATTAAAGCATCCATCCATTTACCCAATAACAAATACAACAAAAACGCTAATAAAAAAATTCCAACAATGCGTAAAAACAGTCTGCACTAGCACAAATTTTTATTATTATCAACAACAACAAATAATCTACCAAAAGCAACAACAACGTGCATATGAAGTAGTAAATGAGATTTTTGTTAAATTTGTTTGTGTGGTTTCTGCGGTCTATGTCATACAATTACCAATGCAACAACACCAACAACACTAGCAACAACAACAAAACTACAATACATCAGGCAACACCAGGCAACAAAAAAAGACACTACCCAAAAGCATAACAGTTGAAATGCACTGTGACCACAATTGACAACAACAAATGAAACCGCAAATCGCACTGTGGGGATGAGCAATGATAATGCACAGCAAAGTCAGTAAAAACTAATAACAATGCAATAAAATGAATTAAAATAGGAATTAAATAAAAATTGTTTAAAAAAACAAATATAAACCAAGAGCAAAAAGTGAAGTGAAGGATAATACATATTAAAAATAAATATGGTATATAATAAATAAAAACAGAAATAAAAAATTTGTACGGAAAGTGAAATTGCAAACTTCTAAAATGATAAAATTGTGAGTTAATTGAAATGTGAATGATGCGCTATATTCGGCATCTTCAGTTACTCAGGCTTAACTTATAAATATACAGTCAGCGACAAAACTCTACATACACCTCCCATTTTTGCTAGCTCGTAAATCCAAGGACATAATAGAAAAAAGTAATGATACAGTTTTGTTTAGAACTGTTTTTTAATAATAATAAACAAAAGAAAATCCATTCATCAATATAAATTAACAAAGTTATTCGAAAAAAACCTAAAAAAATCATTGACAAAAGTCTACATACACTTCATTGATTGTTAGATATAGTCGACAGTAATTTAAATGTTAAACGGGAAAGTACCGTTTTTCATATTTCATGCTTGTGGCATGAGTCATACATTTATATAATGCACTTAGTTGTGCTTTGAGAGTGGTATTTAATTGACACGATGGGTCCAAGAAAAGAATTTCAAGTGATATGCGAAATCTGGTTATTAAGCATAGAAATGAAAAAAAACTTTATGGTAAAAGTATCAAAATTAGTAAATTTGACTCGATCAACAGTTCAGACGATAATAAGAAATTATAAAAATACTGGTTCTCCTAAAAATGAACCTCGCAGTGGCCGCCCAAGGATACTCATACGTAGGGATGTCAGCTTGGTTTTAAAAGAAGTTAACAAAAATCCGAAAGTAAGTGCCTTAAAATTAGTCGAACACATTGCTAATGCAACTGGAAAGCATGTCAATCCACGTATAGTACAAACAACGTTGAACAGCCACGGTTTTCATGATAGAATACCACGCAAAGAACCTTTAATTTCTGAAAAAAACCGAAAGCTGCGGTTAGAGTTTGCCAAACAATATAAAGAAAAGGATTTTGATTTCTGAAAGCAGGTTTTATTTACAGATGAATCGAAATTCAATATATTTGAACGCGATTGGAGAGCTAAAGATTGGAGGAAATCGAAAACAGCACTGAATCCGAAGCATATAATGCCAACTGTAAAGCATGGTGGTGGCAGTGCTATGCTTTGGGGAGCCGTAGCTGCAACTGAAGTAGCTTCCTAGTTGCATTAGCAATGTGTTCGACTAATTTTAAGGCACTTATTTTCGGATTTTTGTTAACTTCTTTTAAAACCAAGCAGACATCCCTACGTATGAGTATCCTTGGGCGGCCACTGCGAGGTTTATTTTTAGGAGAACCAGTATTTTTATAATTTCTTATTATCGTCTGAACTGTTGATCGAGTCAAATTTACTAATTTTGATATTTTTACCATAAAGTTTTTTTTCATTTCTATGCTTAATAACCAGATTTCGCATATCACTTGAAATTCTTTTCTTGGACCCATCGTGTCAATTAAATACCACTCTCAAAGCACAACTAAGTGCATTATATAAATGTATGACTCATGCCACAAGCATGAAATATGAAAAACGGTACTTTCCCGTCTAACATTTAAATTACTGTCGACTATATCTAACAATCAATGAAGTGTATGTAGACTTTTGTCAATGATTTTTTTAGGTTTTTTTCGAATAACTTTGTTAATTTATATTGATGAATGGATTTTCTTTTGTTTATTATTATTAAAAAACAGTTCTAAACAAAACTGTATCATTACTTTTTTCTATTATGTCCTTGGATTTACGAGCTAGCAAAAATGGGGGGTGTATGTAGAGTTTTGTCGCTGACTGTATATGCATATAATGTGGCTAATCAACTTACTAATTACAATTAAGGCACTTAGGGATGTCGGAAGCGTAAGAAAATGCATGTGACAATTTTCATGTGGAAATTTTGTGTTTATTTTGTGTTTAAAAGCAGAAGTGCTTAAGCGTCTAGTAAATTTTCTACGTATTTAGAGAATCTAATACCATGTTTTCTCTGCTCATTTAGTAAGTGTAGGTCGACTAGGTCGATGTCAGTAAGCATATAAAGAGTTTTCGTACTTTTCAACTTGAGCAAATATGCCGAATGCAGCCCTTAAAAATAAACTTCCCATATGGGAAATGACCAAAATTTGAAAAATTTATCATATGTTTTATGCGTATCTATAATGGGAACAAACAACAGTTGAGCTGTGAACAAATGCATTAAAGGAAGTAAGTATTTAATAAAATCTTTGCATACACATAGCAGAAAAAGTCTACGGATATTCAAAAAATTGTTCTTGAATTTCGCATAACTTATTTAATTTTTACTGAAATTAATTTTTGTTTTCTGAATTATTTTAACCAAAGAAACAACAATAACGTTTTAACATAAAAAATTAACAGTCATTCTGTAAAAAAAATTAAACACAGTTATATGCAAAAGCAACAATTTTCAAAGCAGAAAAAGTCTACAGTCACACAACAACCTTAAGACGAAAAACAAAAAACTGATCTACAACCAGATAATCAGACCAGCACTACTTTATGGGTGTGCCGCGTAAAGTAAAGCAGCCCACTCTACTATCCAAAAGCTACAAGTTGCTAAAAGTCAGGCTTTCCGAGGGCTCTTCAAAGTGCCATGGCACGTCCTCATAAATGACATACTAAGAGACCTTAGAATAGATCCGGTCAAAAAATATATAAAGGACAGAGCTCTGAAGCTGAAGCTTAGTACTATGTAATCTCAGAGTAATCACTAACCGCACAGGGCGGTACACAGATATTAGATCAATCATTGAATAATCACGAAGATTATGAGGAATACTCAAATCAATCAGTGAGATGGTTGGGACTCTGCAGAAACACCCCAACTGTCATAAAGTAAAAGTGCCTAGATGCAATAACTCAGAGAAGGCTTAACATAAGTAAGTAGTGCGTAAGTAAGTAGTACTTCATAATCTTTATTGTTTAGTGACTGCTTAACCATTTGAATGCAGTATTTAGGTAGAATGATTCATATCACAACAGTCGAAAAAATCAGTGACCATATTCATGACTATTAAGAAACCTTGAGATAGTTTTCACGTTTTGGTTTACTTTTTGTTCTTCATTTGAACTGTTGATTTATTTTCATATACTCTTCGTACACCTATATTTTATCACTAAAGACTTAATGAAGTTTGTCCTTACCAACCGATTTCCGATATAGTTTTAGCAAAAAATTCAATTGTTTTGGATTAAATCTTATCTTGAAGATAATGAGGTTATTAGAACTAATCATTTTTTAAGATAAACTTTTCTTTGGCACATTTTGCGGTTCCTTTTAAGCAAGGTGCAGACTATCATTTTTTAGTGTCATACAAGAGAGAAAAACGTTGAATGACCCACAAAAACGATAGTCTGCACCTTTGAATGGCACGCAACCAACATAACATATTTGCGTGCCAAAATTTTGGTGTGCAAATCATTCAGCATCTCGCCAACATGTTGTGAATGATAGTATGTCACCTACAAACTTGCATTCGTCATTCAAGAGCATATTTTTGCATGGTTGTACTAACACATTTACAGCGTGCGAAACACATTTACAGCGTGCGTAAACAACCTTATTCTTCAAAAATTTTACTTGAATGGCAACTTTTTCAAGAACTCGTATTGAAAATTTAGCATTTTAACTGAATATTTTGCGAAGTAATATAATTTTTATTTTTATATTTAGTGTAATAAATTTAATATTTCAAATGCAATAACATCAATAAAAAGTGTTGATAATGCTGTAAAACAATTAACACTCAACAACTAACCGCATTTATGAATTTAAAATCAAAGTTTAAATTAATAAAAATTATTTTTTCATCTTTTAATGTAAATATTTATACAATTTCAAATTGCTTTCTGAACAAATAAAAAATAATTTTTTTCCTCTTTATCTTTTTTTTTAGGTAAAACTTACTTTTTCTACATTGCACTCGATTAAAAAGTTTTTGAATGTTTCTGCACTCAAAATTTTTATTTACACAAATGTTGATATATACAAACTCGAGTGGAAGGAGATATGCCAGGTATAGATATATACATGTGTATAATAATTTATTACAATATATAACATTTTAAATCAGTCATTATAACAAATATATTTTATATGTGTATAATTCACAAGAAAAATATATGGATGTAAAGCGAAAGCTCCATTGCACGGATACTCTTATAAACTGATATCTCTATTAACCATGCCATGTGGTTAGTCCCACTTCTTATGATTCATGCAAAGTAGTAACCATCAGAATCGATTTACTTAAGGGAGCTTTCAATGCAAATATTTCTAATATGTGGAAGTCTTTATTTGTGACGAAAAATTACTTACAGTTTTCGAAAAATATTGTATAAATTGTGCTAGGTTTGGGTTTACTATAAAGCTATTTAGAACACCTCCAAGTATCTATCACCAAGTGATCGAAAAAATTAAAGGTTGTGTTCCATTAATTGTAAATCAAATCATTAATTCAAATCATGAAATTCTTTACGTTAATAGCTCTAGGAATAAAATGTAACTATCTATCACGGCTAATATAGATAAATAAAATTTTTACTACATTAGTGGTAATATGGAAGGCAAGCACATTTAATTTAATTGCAGATTTAAATTTTAAATCCACAAAATATAAGCTAATATTTTAAAAATATATACATTATGTTTTCTCATTAGTCCTCACGTAGATACTGACGAATTGGATAGTGATCATTGTATTTGCAGGATACAGTTGAATACAGTTTATCATAGCTCTTGTTAGTGACTTGTTCTGGAGAACCGCAACAAATCAACAATGGCAAGACATTAATAAAAACCAATAGTATAAAAAAAGTTGTAGTGAAAAGCACCTCGAAATACTACAGCTAATGGCTCACCATTCAAATCACCTCACACAAAATGAAAGTCCTCACTAGGTAAATGGGAAATAGGTATATTGAAACTGTTATAATAAGCTGAATATATTCCGTGGCTGTGCGGAAAAAATTCAACATTATCTAAATACATAAAAGCAACTATTTTTGAACCTATAATAATCTTTAAAAACATGAACGCATATATTTTAAATTTGCCTAGATGCTTATAAGCTATATGTTATATGTCTCTAGCTATTGATTTGACAACATCTAAAATTGTGTCCAAATGTAGTACAGCTTTAAACAAGATATTGGTGCATTTAACGTCTGTTGCCTAAACCAAAGGTAATAGATAATAAATATTTGTTTGCTAACATCGAACCAAGTCGAACCAAGTCACCAATTTTTAGTTTCAATTATAGAGATTATTTAACCGGTACACTCTTAAATGGTGGTCCAAAGATGACTTCGTGTACTTATATGTCGCGTTACTTATTTTAATTTATTTGCCTCTCATTGTCCAACACACTATCCTATCTAAAGGGTAGGTATATCAACTGGATAGTGGATTGTTTCAACAGTTACTATCGAAAGTGTGTATCTGGTGAAAATACCAATTATTTACCATTTAACTGTTAGATATTCACCAGAATGTGTCCAGGTAATTTCTTCGTTGTATGACAAATTAGTTATTTTTAATCAAGACATTAAAACCAAACATTAACAAAAAGTTGTCTATACAGTTTAGGATAATCCTAATGTAGGCAGTAAAATTATTGCCAGACATTGATCACAGTGTGGCAATACTCTTTTATGTGTTTCTATTTTAAATATCTGTTCAGTATTTGAAATATAAATATTAAATACATCACCAAACATAAACAGAATGTACCTATACACTTTAGGGTGTTTCTTCTATTAATAAAAATAGATATTTGTAGAATGTCTACAGTCAAACCATTGTCAAGTATTAATGAAACGTTGGCAATACCATCATAGTTCATAGTTCTACTCGAAATATCTATTCGATATTGCAAATTTAGGCATTAAAACCATTACTAAATCTTAACAAGATGGTGTCTATACACTCCAGTTTGTTCTTCTTTAAATATCTATTCAATATTCTTAATATAGCCATCAAAGTTATATTTAAGATATTTTTAGTTAGTCTTATGTCAGACAGTTAGTCTTATGTCTTATGTTGAGGTTTCTCCGAGTTATTGCGACTGGGCATTTTTACTCTTTGTTAGCTGGAGGTTTCCTACAGAGTCCACCCCTTCTCTTTGACTAACTTATATATTTCTCACAAGCTACGCTGTTTATTCGTTGCATACCGCCCCGTACGGCTAGTGACTGCTCTGAGATTAGATAGTGTATGGCAGCCTATCAGTTTTTGCGTATAGCTTCAGGGCTATGTTATTTATATATTTTTTTACCGGGTCTATTTCGAGGTCTCTTAGCATGTCATTCGTCTGGATGTACCATGACACTTTGAAGAGTCTTCGAAGAGCCTGACTTGCAGCTTCTGGATAGTAGAGTTGGCAGCTTTTCTGTACGCGACACACCAGTAGAGAAGTGCCGGTCTAAATATCTGGTTGCAAATCAACTTTCTGTTCTTAGTACTAATGTTATTGTGTTTACAAAGTGGTCGTTAGCACTGCTACTTCTTTTGACTTGTATGTGCTTGTGTCAAGTGAACCGCTTTTCAAACGTGATTCCCAGGTATTTGACGCTGTTTTCCCAATTTGTTGCAGTGTCACCAACTGTCACTCTCGGTCGACGCTGCCTGTGTTTACAGTGGGTATATCTTAAAAGTTTTTTCTGTTATCACGATGGGTCGGTCTCTTAAAGTCTAAGTGAGCCTCAATGTTCGATCCTGTCCAGCTAGGGCAGTGAAGTCTGCTGCTATCTACTATTGGGTTCAAATAGTAGCTGTAATAGATTAAGTATACACTTATCGAGAATATCCACCACAAACACAGGAGCTCATAAATACGGTTTCAAATCAAATGGAAGAAGCAAGTTCAGAATTACTTGGACGCATACCAGCTACGAGATCTCCAAGTCCTGTATCAATGAGAGACTTACATTCTCCAAGTCCAACACCAGATTCGGGATTGGCTGACTTACTTAACGTATCGGATAGCGGATCCTCAGCAAATACACAAGGATTTGATGTAGACCTGATCGGCAGTATGAACAGCGATGCAAATGGTTATAATAGTGTCAACAGTTCAATTTTTTAATTGAATATCGGCGGACTAGTTTTTGAAGCTAGTATTTCATAAATTTTTGCGCACAGATGATTTATGAATTCAAGCAAATAAAGTCGGCAATGGATAAAGTTATTCGATTATTATCCACCAAATTTATGTATATTATGAAATACATACTTCATTCGATATAATAAACTCACGTAAACTGCATTCACTATTCAACTCTTTTTCTTCCCGTGTTCGTTTCATATCCTTTTGGTCCTGTTATATTTTTTCATCTTAACTTGACTTTTTTTTGTTTTTTGTTTTTTGTTTTTTCTTTTTAACTTATTAAAAATGTGTAAAGACTTTATTTAATTATTCACAAAAATAAATAAAAATAAAATTGTCGAGCTTTGCTGTGCAGCAATAACTCTTGATATCCATTAAGAGCAATTATAAATCACTCAACTGACATAATGTATGTTATATAGACTCGGTTGGCATATATAAATCCATACTAAAAACGGAAAACGGTACAGAATGCGCGTTAATGCCACATGTTTAAAAGTCAATATCCCATTTACTGTTATCACACAGCAAAAGTGTCTGCATTTTTTGTTTAAAGTTGTTGTTGTATTCTTTGTTGTCGTCGTTGTTTTATATCCTCTGTGTCCTGTTAAACATGTGTCGCAGCATATCCTTTTCGTAAGTCAGAAAATGTATGTTAAAGAGCTGACATGACATGTCAAGAGCAAACGTTGGCCAACTAGCAACACTGGCCGCAGCAGGAACAACGGAAAGTTGAAAAAGTTGAAAAATCCTGTGCACAGGACGCTGTCCTGTTGCCGACACGATTTCATAAAAATAAAATAAGGATAACAAAATTATAAAAGTCGCAAAAACATGAAAAAATTACATTTGTTTAACCTTTTCTGTTGCTTTATAAACCTAAAAATAAAATTGGTGTTTAAAGTGAAGGAAATTCGGTTTTCCGGATATTAAAGGTGTGAGGTCATTTCTTGGCAGACAGTTTTTGAAGTGGGTTGGTCTTTGGTCTGACTTTTTAATTCCGTACACTTGTTTTTCACAAGTTTTTGGAAAATGCTTATTGTTAACAAGTAATGGAGACTGAGGTGCCTAATTTTCATAATTTGATAAGGATATTTGTGAAAATCGTTGCGAAGCGAATCATTTAAATTCATTTATTTTAATTTGAAGTATTTTAAAGGACCTAAAGGATTTTTATAAAATATTTTCGTTTATCAATTTGTAAAATTATTAAATTTACTAACTCTTTTACAAAGAGTTCATTCATTTTCTTTTCGTAAGAACAGGATATGTAGAATTAATTAAATAGATAACAAATAAATAATAAACACTACTGAATTACCACAAGCTGTAGAAACAAAATACTTGGGCATACATCTGGATAGTAAGCTAAACTGGAAATCACACATATTCAAAAAGAGTAAGGCCCTGGGTCTTAAATTACGAAACTTATTCTGGTTCCTCAGCCGAAACTCCAAACTGTCACTCGACAATAAGCTGCTTATATACAAATCTGTACTAAAACCTATATGGAGTTATGGGGCCCAATTATGGGGTACTGCAGCAGACTCAAACCTGGCATTTATCCAGCGTTTCCAATCTAAAACATTGCGAATGATCACAAATGCACCTTGGTATATAACGAATGAACAGCTGCACAAGCAATTACATGTTCCGACAGTCAAGGAAGAAATAGCCAGTGTTTTAAAGAATTACGCTCATCGCATATATATGCACCCAAACCCGCTGGTTACACACCTGATGTCCCCTTCCAACACTTTTACAAGGCTGAGAAGCACGGTTGCCACTTATGGTACTTTAGTACCAAAATTGATACTTTTATTTCCGTTTGGTACTCTGGTACTCATGTTCAAAAAATGGTACATTTTCGGCGACCCAACTTTATTGTGGATATTGTATTGTTTTATACTTTTTGTACATTTTATATAAATTGTATTTTCTTATAAAAAGACAATAGAAAAATTTTGGACCTTTTTTTACAGAAATGGTACCTTTTTAAACCAATTTTGGTACAGAAAAAAATTTTCAAGTGGCAACCGTGCTGAGAAGGAAAACATCGAGAGATATTTTAGATATGTATTTATAGATCACACATTGTTATTTTAAATATATATGGATATGTCACTGGGCATAGTCCATACGTGTCATTCTTTTTTTTAGATCGTAATAATTATTATTACGATTAATAATTATATATATTACTTATTGTCATTCATACCTGACAGATTGTAATAAAATAAATGGATTCAAAAAAAAAAAAAAAAAAAAAAAATAGACAAGACTTATATCTGACAAATATATTGTTGTATGAAAAAATTTTGATCGGTTCGAATATTACTATAGATATTTAATTAAAATAAGATGCAAAATGGAAAATATCTGACATACAAACCTTTTGGCGAATCGGTAAAAAATGATCGCATTAATATTTTAGTTAATCCTTTAATGACAAAAAATCTATTTTAAATGAAAAAAATTAATTGAAATAAATAACTGAATATACAGTTGTCCCATACATCAATAGATATATTTTTAGTATATTTTTTTGGAATCCGTACTTAATTTTTGAGATACATGTGTCAAATCCTGTTAAATTTGAAATGTTAACTCGCATATCAACACACTCATCCAAAATCGGACTTAAGTTACGTTATTTGATTTCGGAGTGTTTTGGTGTAGGTATTTCAGAGTGGTTGACAACGTGGTCCGACACTTAAAATGTAACAATTGTAGTTGCTCAAGTAAACAGACGTCGCACTACAACTTGGTAGTCCCCTAGTAAGGATCATACATTTACAAATCGGACACCTTTTTAGCCATCTCCGATTTGGCTGATTCGATTCGATTTTTTTTTACGAGCTCCTTTCATAAAATAAAAAGATCCGCATCTCAGGAGAAAATTTTGAGATTTATATATAATATATATTAATATATTCTTCATAACGCATAGCTCATTTAATCAGAAAGAGGTGGTGATCTAGCGTTAGCGTCCACTGAAAACAGTTGTCACCTTACTTTGTTAGTCCTGATCCAGTAATGGAAAGCTTTCCAACAATTAAGCACTGATGGCTGTTTGGTAGTAATGAACCTATTTCCTTCCATTACGACAAAAACGATCGAAAATGTACTTAAAGGAACACTGCGTGAGTATAAGCTTATATATACTAAAATATGATCAAATACTCGCATACTTTGTTTAACGGGTGCCTTGTGCAACGGCAAGCTCGTATAACGGCCCAACCGTATTTCTGACCATGTTTCGCTTCACAGCCGAAAAATTCCTCATTTAACGGCCGGGAAAATTGATATAATTTATTCAAAATATAATTTTATATATAATATACATACATTGCTTCTACAAGCTATAAAAAATGAAAACAAAGCAAAGTTGAAGGTTATCTTGAGATCGAACAAAAAAATCTTTACGACTTTTATTTTTTTTAAGAATAATTTCAAGTATATTTCCGTCCAGAAGTTAAAATATATCTACAGAAGAAAAATTTATTTAATAAAGATCTATTTCCTCTCAGATCTACGTGTCCTCACATCCAATAAATGTTTGCGATTTTTCTAAAGAAATCAAAATGAAGTTTCATCCGAAAAAACCACAGCTTTACCCCAAGCGATGATTCAAGGTGTCATATCTATTTTTAAAGCGCATTGTCTATTAAGAAAATTTACGATTGCTTATACAAGCAACAGATAATCAAAGCTACAAAAAATCTTTCTGAAAAAGCCATAGATGAATCTTAGATGAATATGCTATAGATGAATAATGAAAGGAAACACGAATTTTATCTTTTAACAAATTTTGGAAGCATGTGCCTGAATTTGATATCAATATAAATGATGATTTTGGTAAAACAGCGGTAGAAGCTAGTTTTACTGACTACACTATATATGACGTCACGCTTACGAATGAAAAACTGTTACTGCTATATGATTCAGAAAACATACCATATATGAGGAAGAAGTATCCATATCAAGTAATAGTTTTAAAATAACATCGCTAATGCTGAAGAACTGTTTCGATAATACTGATGAAGTACTCAGTAACTTTCAAATTACAGATCCTTCACGTTCCTAAGAAAGTTACTGATGCTATCTAACCATATAAAAAAGTCCTGAAAGAGCAATAATAAAATCGTCACACAGCTAACATTGCATTCGTCTTTTGAACAACCATGAAGATCTTTAAAAAATGTATATCAATAAAGAAATATATTATATATCAGATATGCGCAAAATGATTTATATTAACTTGACTACATATTAAATTTGTTAAAATATCTCTAATGCAGTAAAAGAGACATCAGGTAACCATTAAAGTTTATATGAGTGGTATTAACTAAAGTAAAGAACACTTTTAATAAATAAAACCAAAGAATGTTTAGTTTGAAAATCGACCTTGTATAAGAGATGGTAATAGTATTGAGTGTACTTTTGATTCAACACCAATTTTTACTGTTGTTTATAAGTTAAACTGAAATTAATATCGACACCCATTTAAATATTTTTTTTTATTTTTATGTTTTTGTACAAAAATGTCCTTATAAATATATTTCATCTTAAAACTAAATATCTTACAACTAATTGCATTAAAGATATGCAATATACATCATCAAAATGGATCTGAATCTGGTTTTAACTTTCAATCTTACAACTAAATATCTTACAACTAAATATCTTAGAACTAATTGCATTAAAGATATGCAATACACTTCATCAAAATAGATCTGGATCTGGTTTCAACAGTCAATGCGAATTTAAAATATTTTAAATAGTCAATTTGTCTTTCAATATTCTGAAATAATAATTATGCGAGTCTCTTGCGAGTTAATATAAATCCCGTTTCAGTAGCTTATCAAATAATGCCTGTCCATTAATGCATCCATGTAGGTAATTTTGGATGCTGCAATGCTGCATATCTAAAAAATAGAGAACAGAGGGAGAATATTGTTAAAATGATAAATGATGATGTGAATAAATGTTCAAATAAGACATACCATAACATGATCAATCGATTAATCAATTAATGAAGTCAGTGAAAGCAATTGTTTTCGTCATTCATACGCGGCATCTTATGTTTCCATACATAACTCATAAACATAGCCAAATATACACATTTTCCCATGTTATATCCCCAATGAAACAGGTACTGATTTAAGATTTCAGATTCAAGTAATTAGAATATAGCCAGGTTTTTAAAGGAGAAATAACATTTTTATTAAGATTCCATGCAGTCCATGAAGAATCTGACGAGTTATGTTGGTGGTTAAGTTCCTAATCAATACCAGTCTTGAATACCAGTCTTGATATGGATATGGAAGCAAAACACGACATCATGTTGACACACAAAATATCTAATTAAAAATATTTTAAAATTTTAGAAGCATATTATAGAATCTAGAAAGAGTGTTACTCACACATTCTGGATATTTTCTTTATTCCATTTTTGAATGAAATAAAGCCTAGAGACCTTTATATAACATTTGATAGTGTCTCAGGTTCTCGATCCTAGAGCAAAAGATCTCTGGGGTATTACCGATTATCACAAAGCGGTAATAGGCAGTTTGAGGTTCTAAATCAAGAGACATTTTAATCATCATAATATATAGGTAAGGGACAGTCAGGGCCTTTGACCCTAAAGGTCTTCAAATCATCACAAATCGGTAATAGGCAGTTCATAATCGGGAATAGAAAATCTAAGGTTTCTAACCCTAGAGGTTCTTTTATCATCATAATCGGTAATGGACATTCTGGGATTCCTGATCCTAAATGCCTCTAAATAATCGTTTTTGGTTCGCCTGATGCTGTTAACCCTATAGGTTTTGAGATTAATTGGTTATGAACAGCCTGAGGCTCATTATTTATGAGGGCTTAAATCAATACAGTTAAGATAAACTGTAGAGTCCCGTCACTTTAAAGGTGACATCATCACAATTGGTATCATCGGAAGCCCTAACTGCAGAGGCTTTTAAGTCATCAAAAACGGTTTTAACAGTAAGAGTCTCGCCATTGTGGAGGCGCTCCCATCATCACAAATAGGTTAGACAGTATGAGGCCCGTAGCCTTCAGTTCTGAATATGTAGCAGGTTCGAATAATTCTGTTTGTTCAGAAAACTGTAGGCGGGCGCAGCTTTATTACTATTCATTCAAGCATGAAAAAGCACAGATCCATGAGGTTTTCATTGAGTTTTATTAAATGTAGCTCGTTAGACTTGAATTTTCAAATATTTTATTTCATTTATGTTATGTAAATTAAATGAATTTTCTTTGAAGTTTGTTTTGTAATATTTGCCAACTGTCAAAAAATAATATTTTAAAAGTGAATTGAGAGCAGTTTCTGAACTTACCAATATTTACCTTTACCAATATCTTGTTCAATTTATTTGTGTTTTGTCGAATTCTTAAAATACTAAAAACAGAATTATTTTTAATAATTTCGACTGGCAATTTTCGAACTTACCATTTCACTATTTACCAATTTTTTTTACCATACTTATTCCAGGTTATGATTTGCATTTTGCATGATTTTTAATTTCATTTCATTACATTATTTGGTGTATATATAAAAAGTCGCCCAACCTTATTATATTATACTCCAAATTTTTTTAACTATTGCACATTATGCAGTGCCAATAATTAACAATTTTGTACTGTTAACTTTTAATTTGGAATTTTGAAAAATTTCCGAAAAAAGGCCGAAATATTTTCTGTGATGAAGAAACTTGCTCTTCAACAAATCATTCTGTTATGAAGTATCAAAATTTTTTATTTGGTATATCAATTTTTTTTGAAATTATTTCAAAATTCACCGCAAACTCGATTTATAATATATGTGAAGAAAACTGGAATAATGACAGTATCTCTTCATCACAATCACATATGCTTTTGTGGATTTTATGGATATTGTGTGAATAACAACCTTAACATAATTACTGCCGATTTATTAGGTTAATTGCGATAGGTTAGACATACTAAACAGTATTTTAGCAAAACATGTCGATTTTTGTACAAAATTATTCATCAAATTTTTTAATTTCTATATCCAGTCCTTGAAATAACTAAACAGTACGTTCAAGTTATTGCAATCATAAGTGAACACATGATCATATAAAATCGTATCATCTAAAAGTATCCCATTCCCATAGAGCCATGTGATGCAGACAGTCGTATGAAAAATGATTACTGCAGTATCAGTATCAAGCACGGCTTTTAAATAATACATTAAAACGTATATTTAATGTCAATAGAGATGGAACTATTTTGAAGGATAAAGAGAATAAATATCTCAATATATTATATATATAATATATTTTCCAATAATTTTCACGATTTAAAATGTAAACTTGGTATGCTTGTACTTTTAATAGTTTCTGGTATTATAAGCAATACACACGTTTACTCGTTTTGGATCCTGTTTTCGTGTATTTATGCTTAATGATCGTCTTCGATCATCTTCGATTTTTTGCCTCGCTTTTGGCTTGCACTTTACTAGTTTTAAGCGGATTTTATGAAATTGGTCTTTTCTTCCTTTGTGCTTCTATTCTGACAGTTTTTAATGCTGTAAACTAGCACTTTATTTAGTTTACAGTGAGTTCGCTCGCAACAGTTAAAGCGACTTAGGTGACGAGAAACAAGCAACTTAAAGTATGCGTCTAATCGCGCGATGCGTAATTTTTTTTGTCATAGATGGAATACTTCCTGCGGTATTAATCGCACAAGTTATATACAATTCTCTCCATCTCTTTTAAAACGACAACTTATTTGTAAAAGAATTAACTGCATATTGTTTTTTAGGTGTAAGATGAATTTCTATATACACATTAAATTAGTCTCTAGATTGAAACATTTGAATCCAGAGCCAAAGCTGGTGTTGGAAAAAGAAAATAAACATATGACATTGTAAAAATCGAAATCGGGACTTTTCTTTAATAAAATCATATAATTGACACGATAGATGAGTTAAAGAGTTGTGCAATATTATTCTGTAATTAAAATCGTCAAATATAACTGCAGTGAGAGACCTAAACTCCCGAAGTGCAATCAAGTAATAGGCGACAGCACATTTACATCCTGTGAGTATATATTACAAATACCCGTCATGCGAAGTATAAATAACAAATCAAAGTATAGAGTATATATAGTTTAAACTGCACCGAGACTGGCGATTTTTGTTGATTACTGAGAAATGCCACCACTGCATAATTGACTTTCAAATGCTAAACGAAACCTCTTTCGTTCAGATGCCACCAACTGTAAATATCATTTTCACAACTCTACGGTATTAGATTTCATCTAGATGCTTAAAAATAGAGAGAGAAGCTTGATAGCGATTGTGATCAACTGGAATACGTTGCTAAAGTGGTTGATTTCATGTGGAAACCAAATATCGCAATAAGCCACCAACCCTGATTTAATTGAGAATTCGACGAAGCCCACATTAAATGTATGGAACTCTTAAGCCTAGTTAGAGGAACACTCTCTGGTGCACTCAAAATTAACTATAATGTCGCAAAGAAATTAAACAAAGTGATGACTGAGTGGAGATACCACGAATATTATGAACATGTACACTTGGTTGTAAATCAAGTAAGGAGCAGTGAAGCCTTCTGATCACTGACATAAATTCAATTTGCGGGAAAATCATACAAATAATTGAAGCTGGAAATCAATATTCTATTACATTTCGTATTTTATATTATACAAGTAATGTTCTGCATTTGTATTTCACATTGTAGTTTTTGTACTTAATATATTATAGTTTATATTCTTTATGTTTTATGTTATATTTTAAATGTTTATATACTCGTTTAAAATCGTTATATGTCCCTATAACTATGCTACATGAATTGCGTAAGCAATTTTGATTGTTTCATATGCCTAAAAACATGCAATGATATTATACTAATTCTTAATTGCTTCGTACATATAATACTTTTATATAGTATACAATATATATTATTAAAGAAACATTGAACGATTGAATGAAAGGATACCTGGTCCAACACCTACTACTCCATACATATCTATTCATATGATTAACCTCACGTACGTATTTTTAATAAGTCATATTTACTTTCGGACGTTTCCTAGTATATTTTCCTTTATAATGATATCACATGCGCAAATGTTTGGACAAAACCCGATAAACTAGGTTGCTTTACTCCAATTTGACAAATTTCAATAAAGATTTTGGTATAATAAAAATTTTATTCTAAAAATCAATGTGGTCTGTCATATGCTTTTACCTCACTATACGGCTTTTACTCATTCCAAAGAAATTGTCCGCAAAACGAAACAAATATTTCCATACAAATGTATAGAAAATAAAACAATATATAGCGACTATAGGTATATATAACGATTTCAAGGTAGAGAAACAAAATTATGTTTATATACTATATCTGATATATCTGATATATAATATATTTCTTTATTGATATACATTTTTTAAAGATCTTCATGGTAATAAAAAAAGTTGTCGTTTTAAAAGAGATGGAGAGAATTGTATATAACTTGTGCGATTAATATAGCAGGAAGTATTCCATCTATGACAAAAAATATTACGCATCGCGCGATTAGACGCATATTTTAAGTTGCTTGTTTCTCGTCACCTAAGTCGCTTTAACTGTTGCGAGCGAACTCAGTGTAAACTAAACAAAGTGCTAGTTTACAGCATTAAAAACTGTCAGAATAGAAGCACAAAGGAAGAAAAGACCAATTTCATAAAATCCGCTTAAAATAAAGTAAAGTGCAAGCCAAAAGCGAGCCAAAAAATCGAAGATGATCGAAGACGATCATCAAGCACAAATACACGATAACAGGATCCAAAACGAGTAAACGTGTGTATTGCTTATAATACCAGAAACTATTAAAAGTACAAGCATACCAAGTTTACATTTTAAATCGTGAAAATGATTGGAAAATATATTATATATATAATATATTGAAATATTTATTCTCTTTATCCTTCAAAATAGTTCCATCTCTATTGACATTAAATATACGTTTTAATGTATTATTTAAAAGCCGTGCTTGATACTGATACTGCAGTAATCATTTTTCCTACGAATGTCTGCATCACATGGCTCTATGGAAATGGGATACTTTTAGATGATACGATTTTATATGATCATGTGTTCACTTATGATTGCAATAACTTGAACGTACTGTTTAGTTATTTCAAGGACTGGATATAGAAATTAAAAAATTTGATGAATAATTTTGTACAAAAATCGACATGTTTTGCTAAAATACTGTTTAGTATGTCTAACCTATCGCAATTAACCTAATAAATCGGCAGTAATTATGTTAAGGTTGTTATTCACACAATATCCATAAAATCCACAAAAGCATATGTGATTGTGATGAAGAGATACTGTCATTATTCCAGTTTTCTTCACATATATTATAAATCGAGTTTGCGGTGAATTTTGAAATATTTTCAAAAAAAATTGATATACCAAATAAAAAATTTTGATACTTCATAACAGAATGATTTGTTGAAGAGCAAGTTTCTTCATCACAGAAAATATTTCGGCCTTTTTTCGGAAATTTTTCAAAATTCCAAATTAAAAGTTAACAGTACAAAATTGTTAATTATTGGCACTGCATAATGTGCAATAGTTAAAAAAATTTGGAGTATAATATAATAAGGTTGGGCGACTTTTTATATATACACCAAATAATGTAATGAAATGAAATTAAAAATCATGCAAAATGCAAATCATAACCTGGAATAAGTATGGTAAAAAAAATTGGTAAATAGTGAAATGGTAAGTTCGAAAATTGCCAGTCGAAATTATTAAAAATAATTCTGTTTTTAGTATTTTAAGAATTCGACAAAACACAAATAAATTGAACAAGATATTGGTAAAGGTAAATATTGGTAAGTTCAGAAACTGCTCTCAATTCACTTTTAAAATATTATTTTTTGACAGTTGGCAAATATTACAAAACAAACTTCAAAGAAAATTCATTTAATTTACATAACATAAATGAAATAAAATATTTGAAAATTCAAGTCTAACGAGCTACATTTAATAAAACTCAATGAAAACCTCATGGATCTGTGCTTTTTCATGCTTGAATGAATAGTAATAAAGCTGCGCCCGCCTACAGTTTTCTGAACAAACAGAATTATTCGAACCTGCTACATATTCAGAACTGAAGGCTACGGGCCTCATACTGTCTAACCTATTTGTGATGATGGGAGCGCCTCCACAATGGCGAGACTCTTACTGTTAAAACCGTTTTTGATGACTTAAAAGCCTCTGCAGTTAGGGCTTCCGATGATACCAATTGTGATGATGTCACCTTTAAAGTGACGGGACTCTACAGTTTATCTTAACTGTATTGATTTAAGCCCTCATAAATAATGAGCCTCAGGCTGTTCATAACCAATTAATCTCAAAACCTATAGGGTTAACAGCATCAGGCGAACCAAAAACGATTATTTAGAGGCATTTAGGATCAGGAATCCCAGAATGTCCATTACCGATTATGATGATAAAAGAACCTCTAGGGTTAGAAACCTTAGATTTTCTATTCCCGATTATGAACTGCCTATTACCGATTTGTGATGATTTGAAGACCTTTAGGGTCAAAGGCTCTGACTGTCCCTTACCTATATATTATGATGATTAAAATGTCTCTTGATTTAGAACCTCAAACTGCCTATTACCGATTTGTGATAATCGGTAATACCCCAGAGATCTTTTGATCTAGGATCGAGAACCTGAGACACTATCAAATGTTATATAAAGGTCTCTAGGCTTCATTTCATTCAAAAATGGAATAAAGAAAACATCCAGAATGTGTGAGTAACACTCTTTCTAGATTCTATAATATGCTTCTAAAATTTTAAAATATTTTTAATTAGATATTTTGTGTGTCAACATGATGTCGTGTTTTGCTTCCATATCCATATCAAGACTGGTATTCAAGACTGGTATTGATTAGGAACTTAACCACCAACATAACTCGTCAGATTCTTCATGGACTGCATGGAATCTTAATAAAAATGTTATTTCTCCTTTAAAAACCTGGCTATATTCTAATTACTTGAATCTGAAATCTTAAATCAGTACCTGTTTCATTGGGGATATAACATGGGAAAATGTGTATATTTGGCTATGTTTATGAGTTATGTATGGAAACGTAAGATGCCGCGTATGAATGACGAAAACGATTGCTTTCACTGACTTCATTAATTGATTAATCGATTGATCATGTTATGGTATGTCTTATTTGAACATTTATTCACATCATCAATTTTAACAATATTCTCCCTCTGTTCTCTATTTTTAGATATGCAGCATTGCAGCATTGCAGCATCGAAAATTACCTACATGGATGCATTAATGGACAGGCATCATTTGATAAGCTACTGAAACGGGATTTATATTAACTCGCAAGAGACTCGCATAATTATTATTTCAGAATATTGAAAGACAAATTGACTATTTAAAATATTTTAAATTCGCATTGACTGTTGAAACCAGATCCAGATCTATTTTGATGAAGTGTATTGCATATCTTTAATGCAATTAGTTCTAAGATATTTAGTTGTAAGATATTTAGTTGTAAGATTGAAAGTTAAAACCAGATTCAGATCCATTTTGATGATGTATATTGCATATCTTTAATGCAATTAGTTGTAAGATATTTAGTTTTAAGATGAAATATATTTATAAGGACATTTTTGTACAAAAACATAAAAATAAAAAAAAATATTTAAATGGGTGTCGATATTAATTTCAGTTTAACTTATAAACAACAGTAAAAATTGGTGTTGAATCAAAAGTACACTCAATACTATTACCATCTCTTATACAAGGTCGATTTTGAAACAAAACATTCTTTGGTTTTATTTATTAAAAGTGTTCTTTACTTTAGTTAATACCACTCATATAAACTTTAATGGTTACCTGATGTCTCTTTTACTGCATTAGAGATATTTTAACAAACTTAATATGTAGTCATGTTAGTATAAATCATTTTGCGCATTGAAGCAAAGTAATAAAAAACTAATTGGCATTGTTATTTAATAAAGGTCTTCATACTAAGTAGCTTTTTTCAGTTCCTTACCAAATACGACATTTTTTGGAGGTTCATATTTTATAGACAGAAGCAGCATTATTTAAATTTTTAATGAATTAAAAAATAAATCCCTTTAAACATTTGCTTTAAAAACTTTTAAAAAGGAAATTCATTAATTTTGTGCTTTTCAAATTGTTAATTGAAAATTTATTGAAATTAATACGAAGCACAGAAACAATGAGGAAACCGAAGATGAAAAAAATTTAAGAAAGTCCAAAACTAAGAGAAGAATAGAAAAAATGGAGGCGCAACCCGTAAAGAGCAGCAAAAAAAAATCGTAAGTCTACATTTATAAGAAATGCTAACGAAAAAATAAGTTAAGTTTTGAGGATAAAAGGATTTAAGAAATTTCCCCTCCTCGCTTATTTTTAAGGTTTCATTTTTAGCTTCATTTTGATTTCAAACGAGTGAAAATGACACGAGCCGCAGTTTACATTATTGTTACGCATAAATATGCATAAATTTGCTACTGCATACTTTTAGGCTGGGGTCAATGACAAATTTAAAAGGATGTCGGTGTCGTTTCGGTGTTTTGCAGATTGTTTTGTTTCTGGGTACTTTTAATAGAAAAATGATCAAAAAAAATTTGTGCTTTTTTTTCTGGAAATGTCAAATTTTATGCTTGAAATCAAAGACATAAGAATTAATTAAAACTCAATGGTCGAGTGAATTTCAATGAAGAGATCGACAACAAAAAATGTGTTAATTTGAACTTTACGTTTCGTGGAATTCATTAAGCCATCAAAACCAAACGGAACGATAACGAAATTGGTTGAGTTTCAAATTTTTGATGTGATTTAATTAAAATAACTTAGTATGAAATAGGAATAAGCAATATTTAAAGTGAAAAATTCAGGAAAGATGTCGCAATATTGAATAACAATTAAAAGGCATAGTATGACACAAACCCTTAGGCACACCGTAAACATGTGTCAAGTTATTTTTGCTTACACGGATTGTGCTGCTTTTCTTTAATACTTATATTAAACTCTCAAAAACTGCTAAGGAAAAAAACTGAAATTAATAAATGCTAAAAACAAGTAAAAAGCTAATTTGTGAAAATAATTTATTTTTAAATAGTACTTAATTTGAGCCTAATATGACTTTTTCGCAGCATAATTTTATGAAAACGATCTAAGAATAGGTATGGAAATATGTTTAAACTAATTTGTTCATTCGAAAAGAAAACAAAGAAAAGAAATTATGGTTCCAAATATTATTTATACAATTTTTTACTATGCACTATTGCAGAAAAAGCATAATAACGTATAATATGCTGTCTCTGCAATTAAAATAAATTTTCGTAGTTTAAAGATTTTTGATTTTATTATGTATCTCATCCTAAAAGTATGCAATACGTTTTTTCTGATTGCACACATTTTATTGCTTGCTGCGTTGGTTGATCAGAACTTTATTTCGTGAGATCCAAAAATATCAGAAATAGGTCAAAGGTTAAAAAGGAGCATAGTTTATGTCATTAAAAAGAAAACGTATATTCTTTGTGAGAAATAACTCAGCAATACAGCAATAGGTCTTATGTTGCTACGTTTACTAAAAATAAAAGTTAAATAAGCTTTTTAATCAAATAAAAATACATACCAATAACCTCTTTTTGATCTTCTCACAAGTATTTTTCTTCATTGTTGTTAGCTATAATTTGTAATCCTTAAAACCATATCTATCAATGTAAACTTATTGGTATCTCTTAAAGAAGAGCAATCACTTAAATTCTTCCTGTTAAATTACAAGATAAATTATTTCCGATTATTTGCAAACATTTGTTCCACTTCAATCAAGTAGTAATTTGCAGTTATTTGAATATAGATGTTGCTATCTATCTCTGTCATTCAACTGATCTGAAAACAATGATTTTCAAACTGCTACGAAAGTTTTAAGCAAATAATACTTGTGCAAGAGGGGAGACTTGGATGAAAAGAAACCAAATGGAACAGCTTATTAGTGAGAATTAGTGAGAAATAGTGAGAATAGCCGCTATAAGTTCGCTGAGTTATCGAGTTAAGGAACACGTATGAGTACTACAATTATTATAAAAATGATCCAAATTTATGTAGAGATCTACAAAATTGAAAAATTTGCTAAACATAAAGAGAGGTAAGAATACACATTATTCTCTGAGAACATAGGATCTACGTACAAGCGATCTTTGGTTTCAATATTAGTAATCACGATTTTTTGATACGTACTAGTAGTAAGATTCATATAAAAAATAATTTGTGCCCTAATTCTTAAATACATTTCATATAGACTTTTGAAGAATGACTTTTGCAGAATAGCCAACCGCACTAAAGGACTGTTTCGACTTAAAAGTATCTAAATACGGTTTAAGTATTGGTTTATAGTGTAATTATCACATATAAAACATTTGAAGTAGCCACAGAAGTAAGAAAAGGGTGCATATTATCACCGCTTCTATTTATCCTAGTAGCGAGCGTCCTTAAAAGACAACAAAGGTATCCAATGGAACCAATTCATGCAATTGGAAGATGTGGAAAACGCAGACGATGTTTGTCTACTCAGCCATAACATCAGTGATTTGCAAGAAAATATGGAAGCACTTAGGAAAAAAGACAAAAGTAATGGCGGGAGGATACAGCGCAAACTCTTCGTCAGTTGTTAAAATAAAAGAAAAGGCGGTGGAATGCGTAGATAAATTCAATTATCTAAGTAGCATAGTCGCAACTAAGAGTGGTGCGGACGAAGACATTGACTCTCGTTTAATGAAAGCTAACTCTGCATTTGACATGTTGCGTGTTGTGTGGCGCTCTAACCAAATCTCCACCCGCACAAAAATTTGTATTTACAACTTCAATGTAAAGTCTGTGCTGTTCTATGCTTGTGAGACCCAGAAAAGAACAAGAAAGATTGATAAAAAAAATACTAACTTTCGTGAAAAAATGTTTACGACACATATTAAAAATTTGGTGGCCCAACCGCATCACAAACACCAACCTATATGCCGTTTCAAATTAATCATCTGCTACTATGGAGATAAGAAGACGTAAATGGCGCTAGATAGGCCACAATCTTTGCAGACCCAATGAAAACATTGCACGTCAACCTCTGTGATGGAATCCTCAAGACAGTCGTCGACCTGAAGCGCCAGCTAAAACTTGGAGAAGAACAATTGAAGAAGAACTAAGAGAAGCGAACTATTCCTGGAGTGATATATACCGTGAATCAAATAACCGAATACGATATAAAAAGATGGTAGAGGCCCTATGATCCACTGGGAGATAAGGATAGGAGAGAGAGATCACATATAAAAGTGAAATATAACAAATTCTATTTTAAGACACTTTTCCAGTTCATTGTAAACACACACGTTGCCTTGTGTACTCGCTCTCTGAGGCTCGCAAGCCACTCTTTTCTGTGCTATATATATTAGTCATTTAATTAAAAATTTCTTCCCATACTTTTCCATATGGTATTATTCGATTTGAAAAAAAATAGTTTGCATTTATTGGAAGTGCTGTGCGGCTTTTATAACTTTGTGCTAGTTCTAGTTATAGTTCTGGTTCTGGTACAATACGTCGGTTAAAATCATACTACCTAAGCTATGGGTTATTTATAAAAACTTTTCCAGCTTAATAAGTGTACTCTCTCAAATACACGTTTATTCATTTTATATTTTCTGTTTTTAATATATTTTTTTAAAAATGTTGAACATTAGTATCTTTGAGATGCCTTTTGATATATAATCGACTTAACATAACTTATTCTTAGTTTGTTCATTTATATTTTGGTATTAAGACTGCCAATAGAGTAGTGCCACTCTCAAGACATGTGAACAGTACTAAGTTGTCTAGAAGATAGTTATACGATCGTTACTAAGCATAAACAAAAAAAGTGTGGAAAAAGCAAATTGAAAAGTATTTCATAGATGCGCAACTGCATATTCGTACAGCAGAAAAAGTAGCACTTGTTGAAATTATGGCAAAAATAAGTGCTGTTTTTTGCAGTGTGCAAAAATAAAGGAAACTGCACAAAAAAAACTATATCCTTGCACAGCATTAAAAAAAATTGTTATAAAAACAACAAAAAAATGATACCTTTGTGCGCATTAAAAGTGCATTAAACAATACGAAATAGCAGTTGGCAACGTTGGCTACGTTGGCTACAGTTGGCAGCATTGCAAGACACCATGGCAGCTTACTTCTACTGCAAATGTGTAGCTTGCATACCTCGTAAGTGTGCGGGATATTATTTTTAATGGTGTCTATACATATATAAATATATATATATGTTTACTTATAAACATATATATATATATTTGTAAATGTTTTTTTTTGTTGTATATTGTTTTGGGCGGTTTTGCTCAACATTTTAAAAGCAATTTTAAATGGAAGTATATTCTATCTGAGTAGTGCGT
>NC_051848.1:83930402-83957080 GCF_002237135.1 Teleopsis dalmanni
TACTAAGTAGCTTTTTTCAGTTCCTTACCAAATACGACATTTTTTGGAGGTTCATATTTTATAGACAGAAGCAGCATTATTTAAATTTTTAATGAATTAAAAAATAAATCCCTTTAAACATTTGCTTTAAAAACTTTTAAAAAGGAAATTCATTAATTTTGTGCTTTTCAAATTGTTAATTGAAAATTTATTGAAATTAATACGAAGCACAGAAACAATGAGGAAACCGAAGATGAAAAAAATTTAAGAAAGTCCAAAACTAAGAGAAGAATAGAAAAAATGGAGGCGCAACCCGTAAAGAGCAGCAAAAAAAAATCGTAAGTCTACATTTATAAGAAATGCTAACGAAAAAATAAGTTAAGTTTTGAGGATAAAAGGATTTAAGAAATTTCCCCTCCTCGCTTATTTTTAAGGTTTCATTTTTAGCTTCATTTTGATTTCAAACGAGTGAAAATGACACGAGCCGCAGTTTACATTATTGTTACGCATAAATATGCATAAATTTGCTACTGCATACTTTTAGGCTGGGGTCAATGACAAATTTAAAAGGATGTCGGTGTCGTTTCGGTGTTTTGCAGATTGTTTTGTTTCTGGGTACTTTTAATAGAAAAATGATCAAAAAAAATTTGTGCTTTTTTTTCTGGAAATGTCAAATTTTATGCTTGAAATCAAAGACATAAGAATTAATTAAAACTCAATGGTCGAGTGAATTTCAATGAAGAGATCGACAACAAAAAATGTGTTAATTTGAACTTTACGTTTCGTGGAATTCATTAAGCCATCAAAACCAAACGGAACGATAACGAAATTGGTTGAGTTTCAAATTTTTGATGTGATTTAATTAAAATAACTTAGTATGAAATAGGAATAAGCAATATTTAAAGTGAAAAATTCAGGAAAGATGTCGCAATATTGAATAACAATTAAAAGGCATAGTATGACACAAACCCTTAGGCACACCGTAAACATGTGTCAAGTTATTTTTGCTTACACGGATTGTGCTGCTTTTCTTTAATACTTATATTAAACTCTCAAAAACTGCTAAGGAAAAAAACTGAAATTAATAAATGCTAAAAACAAGTAAAAAGCTAATTTGTGAAAATAATTTATTTTTAAATAGTACTTAATTTGAGCCTAATATGACTTTTTCGCAGCATAATTTTATGAAAACGATCTAAGAATAGGTATGGAAATATGTTTAAACTAATTTGTTCATTCGAAAAGAAAACAAAGAAAAGAAATTATGGTTCCAAATATTATTTATACAATTTTTTACTATGCACTATTGCAGAAAAAGCATAATAACGTATAATATGCTGTCTCTGCAATTAAAATAAATTTTCGTAGTTTAAAGATTTTTGATTTTATTATGTATCTCATCCTAAAAGTATGCAATACGTTTTTTCTGATTGCACACATTTTATTGCTTGCTGCGTTGGTTGATCAGAACTTTATTTCGTGAGATCCAAAAATATCAGAAATAGGTCAAAGGTTAAAAAGGAGCATAGTTTATGTCATTAAAAAGAAAACGTATATTCTTTGTGAGAAATAACTCAGCAATACAGCAATAGGTCTTATGTTGCTACGTTTACTAAAAATAAAAGTTAAATAAGCTTTTTAATCAAATAAAAATACATACCAATAACCTCTTTTTGATCTTCTCACAAGTATTTTTCTTCATTGTTGTTAGCTATAATTTGTAATCCTTAAAACCATATCTATCAATGTAAACTTATTGGTATCTCTTAAAGAAGAGCAATCACTTAAATTCTTCCTGTTAAATTACAAGATAAATTATTTCCGATTATTTGCAAACATTTGTTCCACTTCAATCAAGTAGTAATTTGCAGTTATTTGAATATAGATGTTGCTATCTATCTCTGTCATTCAACTGATCTGAAAACAATGATTTTCAAACTGCTACGAAAGTTTTAAGCAAATAATACTTGTGCAAGAGGGGAGACTTGGATGAAAAGAAACCAAATGGAACAGCTTATTAGTGAGAATTAGTGAGAAATAGTGAGAATAGCCGCTATAAGTTCGCTGAGTTATCGAGTTAAGGAACACGTATGAGTACTACAATTATTATAAAAATGATCCAAATTTATGTAGAGATCTACAAAATTGAAAAATTTGCTAAACATAAAGAGAGGTAAGAATACACATTATTCTCTGAGAACATAGGATCTACGTACAAGCGATCTTTGGTTTCAATATTAGTAATCACGATTTTTTGATACGTACTAGTAGTAAGATTCATATAAAAAATAATTTGTGCCCTAATTCTTAAATACATTTCATATAGACTTTTGAAGAATGACTTTTGCAGAATAGCCAACCGCACTAAAGGACTGTTTCGACTTAAAAGTATCTAAATACGGTTTAAGTATTGGTTTATAGTGTAATTATCACATATAAAACATTTGAAGTAGCCACAGAAGTAAGAAAAGGGTGCATATTATCACCGCTTCTATTTATCCTAGTAGCGAGCGTCCTTAAAAGACAACAAAGGTATCCAATGGAACCAATTCATGCAATTGGAAGATGTGGAAAACGCAGACGATGTTTGTCTACTCAGCCATAACATCAGTGATTTGCAAGAAAATATGGAAGCACTTAGGAAAAAAGACAAAAGTAATGGCGGGAGGATACAGCGCAAACTCTTCGTCAGTTGTTAAAATAAAAGAAAAGGCGGTGGAATGCGTAGATAAATTCAATTATCTAAGTAGCATAGTCGCAACTAAGAGTGGTGCGGACGAAGACATTGACTCTCGTTTAATGAAAGCTAACTCTGCATTTGACATGTTGCGTGTTGTGTGGCGCTCTAACCAAATCTCCACCCGCACAAAAATTTGTATTTACAACTTCAATGTAAAGTCTGTGCTGTTCTATGCTTGTGAGACCCAGAAAAGAACAAGAAAGATTGATAAAAAAAATACTAACTTTCGTGAAAAAATGTTTACGACACATATTAAAAATTTGGTGGCCCAACCGCATCACAAACACCAACCTATATGCCGTTTCAAATTAATCATCTGCTACTATGGAGATAAGAAGACGTAAATGGCGCTAGATAGGCCACAATCTTTGCAGACCCAATGAAAACATTGCACGTCAACCTCTGTGATGGAATCCTCAAGACAGTCGTCGACCTGAAGCGCCAGCTAAAACTTGGAGAAGAACAATTGAAGAAGAACTAAGAGAAGCGAACTATTCCTGGAGTGATATATACCGTGAATCAAATAACCGAATACGATATAAAAAGATGGTAGAGGCCCTATGATCCACTGGGAGATAAGGATAGGAGAGAGAGATCACATATAAAAGTGAAATATAACAAATTCTATTTTAAGACACTTTTCCAGTTCATTGTAAACACACACGTTGCCTTGTGTACTCGCTCTCTGAGGCTCGCAAGCCACTCTTTTCTGTGCTATATATATTAGTCATTTAATTAAAAATTTCTTCCCATACTTTTCCATATGGTATTATTCGATTTGAAAAAAAATAGTTTGCATTTATTGGAAGTGCTGTGCGGCTTTTATAACTTTGTGCTAGTTCTAGTTATAGTTCTGGTTCTGGTACAATACGTCGGTTAAAATCATACTACCTAAGCTATGGGTTATTTATAAAAACTTTTCCAGCTTAATAAGTGTACTCTCTCAAATACACGTTTATTCATTTTATATTTTCTGTTTTTAATATATTTTTTTAAAAATGTTGAACATTAGTATCTTTGAGATGCCTTTTGATATATAATCGACTTAACATAACTTATTCTTAGTTTGTTCATTTATATTTTGGTATTAAGACTGCCAATAGAGTAGTGCCACTCTCAAGACATGTGAACAGTACTAAGTTGTCTAGAAGATAGTTATACGATCGTTACTAAGCATAAACAAAAAAAGTGTGGAAAAAGCAAATTGAAAAGTATTTCATAGATGCGCAACTGCATATTCGTACAGCAGAAAAAGTAGCACTTGTTGAAATTATGGCAAAAATAAGTGCTGTTTTTTGCAGTGTGCAAAAATAAAGGAAACTGCACAAAAAAAACTATATCCTTGCACAGCATTAAAAAAAATTGTTATAAAAACAACAAAAAAATGATACCTTTGTGCGCATTAAAAGTGCATTAAACAATACGAAATAGCAGTTGGCAACGTTGGCTACGTTGGCTACAGTTGGCAGCATTGCAAGACACCATGGCAGCTTACTTCTACTGCAAATGTGTAGCTTGCATACCTCGTAAGTGTGCGGGATATTATTTTTAATGGTGTCTATACATATATAAATATATATATATGTTTACTTATAAACATATATATATATATTTGTAAATGTTTTTTTTTGTTGTATATTGTTTTGGGCGGTTTTGCTCAACATTTTAAAAGCAATTTTAAATGGAAGTATATTCTATCTGAGTAGTGCGTTAAAGTCTATATGCATGTGTTTAAACAACAACACAATAAAAATAGCTTTAAAAATAATATTAAAAAAGATTATACTAATATAAGAAAAAAAAAATAAACAAATATTCTTCCGAATTGCATTTGTGTACCAAGGATTACACAAATCCATCTTTGTTGTTTTCGGTGCATAAAGCTTTTGAAGCACTTTTAGCTACTTGTTGAACCACAGTTTTAAAATAAATAATTAATTATTTATTAATTGTAGTATTTTAAACTGAAAAACAACAGATAAAAAGATTTTTTTGTAATTTTGACACCTACAGGCAATTCTCAATGTTTGTAAGATTGGAGCGAAAATTAAACTGATTACAGTTCAAGCACGTAAAACTACTTGTATCAAAAGCCGTAGCTAACACAATCAGATATATATAGTAATAATAAAAACTAATTGAGCTATAAATACATAAACATTATTTCGCTTGTAAGAATTCATGGACCCCTTACTGGTTCAGGGAGACCCGTGTATGTGCTAAGTACGAATAGATGGCAGAAATTGATCGCATGAAGTGTATTGTAAAACTATAAAAAGATAAATAAATAAAGAAATTATATATGTCTTACTAAAATACTGAAAATCTGACATCTCAATATGAAGGAGCCACAAAAAACGTATAAGTTTGTCATATCTGAATAAATCTTATATTGAAACTCTGGAAGTTCGTAGCAATTCGTAACAATCGATTCTTGCATATTCCTCTTCAAATACATGTAATCCAATAAATTTCATAGCGGAATAAATCTCATAAAGCCCAAAAAACTGAAACTGGTCATGGAAACAATGCATCAACTTGGAATACAACACATTCTGAATGAGTTTCGTCAAATGTCAAGAACGTCTTGTAGACTTTGCAGTAGGGCACCTTGAGTCCACTAAAGTGTCGTGAGTTATAAATCATTTAATTCACAACTAGACTTGACTAGTCAGAAAATAATTATTTAACTCAAAACAAAAGAAAAAACAGATTTTGGTATTAACGATAACTTCTCAACATCTAGGGATGCCAAATTATATCGCCAGTATAAAAAATGTCTATTAGCTGATCATAATTTCAATAAGCTAGAGCGTGGTGAAATGAAAGCTGAAATTTGAACTATGAAAGATATATGCAAGGGGTTCAATATTTTAAGAATGACAACGCCGTGCACAGGTTTTTTGAGTATAATGAATGTCATTCACTTCCCGGAGGAGAAACGTTAGCGACACAAGGTGGTGTTTTCTCCCTAACGATGGTGGGAGAATATATGATCGACAATAAAACAAACTGTGATCTTTCTATGCGATCTGCTGAAGAGATAGAGAAGTTGTAAAAAGTAGACAGTAGACAGACTTGGACACAGTTCAAGTCGCTTGGAATCTTAAATGACTAATAGTGACCCTACCGCAAAGCAGAACAAGACTTGATACCTCTTCGAGAGCTAATTAGAATATCTCTTGAGAACGAAAGCTATTCTAAATGTGTATAAAAGACTCATTATCTTCTTTTTGGGCTCCAAGGCCCAAGTTCATATTTTCTGTTTTAAAATCAATTGCAAAATATTGTAATTGTTAAAAACAAATCTTTAAGCTTTTCCTCTTGGAATATAAAATAAAAGAGAAAAGAAGGTGACATATGTATCTACATATACACTTTAACATTCTTTTGTTCTACAGCAGAAAAAATATCCCCTCTAAGTCATTTCAATTCACTCAATGCACTAATTTCATAATTTTCTCTCGTAATTACCATAGCAATCCAGTCATTTGCAGTGCATCCTTTTACCTCAACGTGAAAGGATGTGGATGGCACTTTTTTCACACATTAGCAATTTCTTCATTCACAAGCAAGTTTAATGAAAATATTATGGCAAACATAAAGGAATTAATAAACACAACAGCAACATAGGGAGGCAGAAAAAAGTAATGGTAAAGGATATAATGAAATCTGTTTTGTTTGCGTTCCACAATTTGTCACATAGCTGCTCGCATTCAGTGTTGCTGTTTGCGCAGCCAATTACAATGCGATGCTTTCGTTGCCTTTGTGTTTGCATATGTTAAGGCTTTATGCCTTTTGTGAGGACGCAAACCTTTTGAATGAAATATGCAAAATGCATTACTATCTCTGAAAGGAGTAATCCTTCTATTCTATTGCAGAATAATGTACGTACATTTGCATGCATGCATGCCCCGTCATTAACAGCCGATCCTTGCGTGTATGCGCATTCAGCATTCACACGTTGTACCTTTTGTTCTGACACAAAAAATCGTATTTTTTATTTTTTACTCTACTACTCGTACTTTTATATTCAGTTTGTTTCTATTCAAACTCATCAGCCCCAACTTAAGGAATTTATTTTCTGTACAAATCATCGACGTTCACTATAGTTGAGTATTGACCCAGCAAACCTCTTCACTTTAGGCGTTGTGATCAGGACTCCGAACTTTTTTCTCCGGTTTTATTTCCGGTTCAAAACAAAAACACCCACAAAGGTTCGGTTCCGGTTTTTGCTCGGACAAAAATATCGTTTTTTTCTGTTTTCGGTTCGACTCTGGCTAGAAAAGAATATCGGTTCGGTTCTGGTTTTTGCTCGGACAAAAATATCGTTTTTTTCTGTTTTCGGTTCGACTCTGGCTAGAAAAGTATATCGGTTCGGTTCTAGTTTTCCGACAAAAATATCGCTTTTGTTTTAATACTTGATGTCATCAAAAGCAAATTACTCGTGTTTTCTTCTAACTAATTGTAATGTCCACAAACATTGTTATGTACATGATCTTAAAATTTTTTTTTATTTAAAAAAATATATATATTTATATATGTATATATAAAATTTGTTACAGAATACTGTTTTTAAAATAAACCATAAGAGCAGAAAAACAATGCTACATTTGTAAAATATCATTGAAAAATCACTAATTTGTAACAACAACAATGTTGTCTTATGTGCTATACAAATAAATAAACATTTTCACAAAAACTTTTCGTCAAATCTTTGTATAAAATTTTTTAAGTAAAGCAGATAAAATAAATAACTTGTGTTTTCATAAAACATTACATAAAATCACAAGTTTTGACCGTTATTAAGTAAATTATTCATCACTTACCTATCATCATTTACTCATGGATGTCGCTGCGTTAAAAAAAATTTGTAGCGTCAGTCTAGGAAAGATTCTGTCGTTAAACTTGCTAGAATCTTGCTCATGTAACTCATAGGTCGGAGTTGCATCAAGTGCAAATTGTTTCTTGTTGGGTGTGCCATGGTATGGTAATGATGGAAAATATTACAGATAAGTGTGTATGTAAATGTGTAATGTTAAAATTGATATAAATTACAGTATTTCCCCTTTTTATTTATTTTATAATTTATAACAAAGAAGATATTATCTTGCTTTTTAATACAAAAATAAATCATATATAAAAGAAAAAATATTTACTCAAATGAAATTTACTATTGTATTATAAAAAAAAAATATTTGAAGAAATGTTAATAACATAACGCATATGTATTACCTTGTAATTTTTTATTGCAATTTTCATATTACAAAAAAAAAACACTTCTTAACATAATATATTAACGCAATTAAGTCAATAGAAATAGTCTATATAGAAAATATTATGTCGTCTATGATTTGTCCTACTAAACTGATTTCATATTAATTATGAGATGACACAGTTGAGACCATACATGCAAGTAGTTAATGCTCAACTCAGCTCATATAATAACTAACGGAAATTATAACTAACGGAAATATTTTTTTATTTTTTAGAAAATAGTTATTATTAAATAAGTTTTATAATTACTCTACAATACTTATTCAATACTTATTTTCTTCAAGTTCTCTACTTTTGATACTATGGACTTATCCCACCTCTATAGTTTCTAATTTGAAAATAATGGTTGGATTGCAGTATGGTGTGATCTTGAGACCGTTCTGCGATTTCGTGCTATCTCATGCATTCTTGAGAAACGTTCAAGAGCGTGGCAATGATTCGATACAATAAACTTAACATTTTTTAGGGAGACCACTCTTTCACGAGTAAAGGTAAGACTTGGAGACATGTTTTACAAAAAAATTAACCATAAACAAAATAGTTAAAAAGCATTATACATTTACCGTCTCTATATACAATTTCTGGGTAGCTGTGAAACTTTCACCGCATTTATTACCGATATCGTGAATTTTGACCCACTTTCGTTTATATAAAAAGTTTCTCGGTAGGGTGTAAATTTAGAGTTAAGATTTTTGCATACAGATCCAGTTTGCACTCATATATTTAAATATGTTTTGTACATACATACATATATTCATATATACATACTACATTAAAGTGAGTCGATTTTTTTTTTTAATTTACAACCATTTCTTTTTAGATCATTTTGAGTAAATTTAAACAAAAACCCATATGTCTAAATTAAGTTTGGGGTCTGTGAATTTTTGCAAGTAGGTTGCTTTTATTTGAAACCTGTTGTATCAATTCGTACTCCTGCTAGCCACAAATTAATGTTGATGTACGATAATTTTTTGTGATACGGCCACAGAAATCGAGCTAATATTTTTTTAACAGTCAGTTCAAGGGGAACATGGCCCTTACACTCAAAATATTTGAACCTCTGACTTAATCCATACAAGCAAATCGAAAGTATCTAAGATAGTATTAGTCCTAACGGGATACTGGACTATAGAACGGCTTGGCCTAGACTGTCCAATCTCTCGCAGTACATGTTTACCAGCGTTCAACGAGAAGACACCAGAACACCTGTTGCGTCTATATCCAGACTTAAGCTTTAGTGCTCTAATGCACTAAAATAGAACAAGGTACCGTTATATTTTCTAAAAATAACTCATGGTCAACAAATTATTCAACCTGCAATATTGTTTTCCATATTCTTTCATTATTAAATATTCTGTATACAAGTCCTTGATTTAGAAGTCGCAAAGAGAATGGAACATAACTTGCTTCACTCTTTTATAGACTCGGCGATATTTTTAATATTGGTAAGTAGGTATCTGATATTTATATTTATCAATGCATCCCACTGGTTCTAATATGTCCAACTTTTTACTCACATTTACGAGTAATGTAGGATTGAAACGGCTTTCTTGTATAATTGAGGAAAATTCGATCATCCATCCACTTAACCTACTTATCACCTATCTTATTTTTTTAGTTTCAATCGTATAAGACCGACTATTTGTTTTTTTTTTTTGCAATAAGTTGAGAGCATTAAAAACCACAGTGAGAGACTTGAACTCACTACAACCATCTCTTACGAATAAATGGAAAAGATTACTGTAAATTTCATTTCAGTAATTGGGGAAGAGAGTCGATATCGAAAGCCTCAGTATTTATAAGTCTAGGTTTATTCAAGCCAGAAGGCATGGTGTGGGCATGGTGTAGGGGAAAGGAGAATTATTGCATAGGCGCTGGAAGTAAGTTAGTCGTAGACTCTGGGACCAGGGTAACGAAAGTGACGGTTATAGAGGGGAATAGTAAAAACATCTGAATGCCGGTATGAAGTTGCTGCTTCTAACTATAAAATTGAAGCCTCTATTTAAGGCGTGGAACACCTGTTGAGAAATACTAAGTTAAGCTATAGCTCTCACGCTTGATAAATTTTGATTGCTAATAACCAGTTTGCTTGCATAAATTTTGTTTATTTTTAACAGAAAAAGATTATTTGTTTATATGTTTAATTTAATAATATAGCAGGATATTTAACAATAATTTTATTTGTTTAAATAACAGGCGATCAGAGTATTTGAAGAATAAAAAAACACTTCAAAAACACTCATTTTCATCAAAAATATCAGTTGAGTAATATAAAAATTAAAACAACAACGAAGCAAGCACTTAAAAATCGCGTTCACATGTTCAATTAAATTATTTTGTCAAAAAACAAACACACAAACAAAACTGTTCATGTACTTATGAATATTTTTTCTATTTAAATAATTTAAAGTTGTTTTTTGTTGTTGTTATTAAACATCTTCTTAATACACAAGCTTAGCAACAATAAAAAGTAATGAGTGAAATCGACCTAGTTTCAAATCCAAAAAGCTTACAAAGCGACGCTACAACAAAAACGCAACGCTGACGCATGTGTTACTCGTATATCAAAGAAGCAGCGCACTGAAGTGCAAAGAATATGTATATACGCTGTTGCAGTGGCGATCGCACTATATACTCAATGTATATACATATGTACACCTTCTTTGCCCACACCAAAAACTTTCTCATAATACGAAACGTGAGTGGGGTACACTGACTCACATTTCGTGCACATGATCGTTTGCCTAATGCTTGTTACTGCGTACGCTACTGCATATGTGCTTTTGTTTTTGTTTTCGTTTTTGGTTTTGGTTTTGTTTTTGTTTGTCATGCGCTTGATTACTTGCTTTGACTTGACGTTGCTGTTATTGAACCTTAACACTTTTTTGTGTGCTTTTACCAAAAAATCAGCAGAACTTTTTGTATTTTTGAATTGTTCCGTTGGTTTCACTTAGTTTTGTTGTTGTTTGGTTGCTGTTTCGTTTTATTGCTTTTGCCTGAAAGCTACTTAAGTGTACTAACCCACAGAAACACCCAGCATTGTTAACGTAGCGCTCGCTAGAAACTGTGCGCCTATTCATTTAACAAATTGTTAAAAATGTTTAAAATTTTTGTTGAAATTAAAAATTAAAATTTTTCGGTTTAACAAAAACACTTTTTGTAAAATTTTTAATTTAAACAAATTTCTGCTCTCTGTTAAAATAAATACAATCCAACGATTGATAGATAGACCAACTAAATGACTGATTACCAACAACAACGTGGACAAAAAGTTTGCAACTTCGAAAGAGTAATTTTTTAAAAAAATACGTAATTTATTAACTTTTTGTATTAGTGAAACAGCAATTAAAGTTGGTTGATGCACAGAAATAAATTTTGCGTATTATTCAATTATACATATGTATGTATATTAATACATATGCACATACACACATGCATATGTATATAGCTCTCAAAATAAGCCAATTTATTCAATGATTTTCTATTGAAATTATTTGAAATAATTGTGCGCTCCTGGCAATTTACAGGTGAAATAGCAGCTTTGCTACTGCTGCTGAGCACCTTTTTCCTTTGCTTTATTTATTTTTTTTTCTTGCTAAAAAGGTACACTACGTTACAGCTTGGGCAATACAAATCAATCAAACAACAACAAAAAACATAAACAAGCTTTTTTTACTTTGTGTTTAGTACTAAAAGTGTTGACGCTTTAGCTTGACACCCAACTCTTTAGGAAGTACGGTTTTATTTTGTACTAAATCCATTAGGCGTGCATGAATTCACATTCAGCAGGTGCCGAATATATTCAAAATCAATTGCATTGATTTGTTTTTGTGTTTTCATGTTTTTGTTTCTTTTCTGCCTTTGTTGTTATTGCTTTAAACGAAATTTCTCTAATCATACATTAAGACCGAAAAGTTTTCGGAAATTCTCATTTAAAATTCGCGCGCTGTATATTTTTCGATATTTTAAGTTTATGTAGTTTGGCAGCAATTAAGGAAAATTACTATGCAAAAAATGAGCGCGATCTGTCAGACAGTTCGTTTACGGCAGCTGTTGAAACCAGTTCACCTCAGTAGTGCGTTGCGAAAAAAACAATGGAAAAAAATATTGAACAAAGAGTTTGCATCAAATTTTGTGTTTCGAACGAAATTTCGTGTGCAGAATCGTTGCGAATGCTACAAAGGCTTATGGGGAATCAGTTTTATCGAAAACTCAAGTTTATGAGTGGTACAAAGCCTTTCAGGACGGTCGTACGACCGTCGAAGACATTTCGCAACGCACTACTGAGGTGAACTGGTTTCAACAGCTGCCGTAAACGAACTGTCTGACAGATCGCGCTCATTTTTTGCATAGTAATTAAGGACAGTGCTGCCAAACTACATAAACTTAAAATATCGAAAAATATACAGCGCGCGAATTTTAAATGAGAATTTCCGAAAACTTTTCAGTCTTAATGTACATATGTGCGTACGTATGTATGTATGTGTCTACTACATTATTGCCATGCATAGAAGCTTTTCGTGATTTTTTGACAATTGCATAAAATATTATATTTAGTGGAAATGTGCACAACTAATTCAATTAAGAGAGATGTCAATATACTGAAACGTACGTTGAACCGAGTTTACACTTTATATTGTATTTTACACTGTGAAATTTACAGCGCAAATATTAGAAATTGAAGTAATATTTCAACTTTTCGAGCAGGCACGTAGCCAGAGAAGAGGTTTGATGCGCTGAAGCGCAAGCTTTTTAAAATAAATCATAGAACACATCGAGTAGTTCGAACATGTCGAGTAGCTCGAACATATCGAGTAGCTCGAACATGTCGAGTAGCTCGAACATGTCGAGTAGCTCGAACATGTCGAGTAGCTCGAACATGTCGAGTAGCTCAAACATGTCCAGTAGCTCGAACATGTCGAGTAGC
Source organism: Teleopsis dalmanni (assembly GCF_002237135.1). Lineage (NCBI taxonomy): Eukaryota > Metazoa > Arthropoda > Insecta > Diptera > Diopsidae > Teleopsis > Teleopsis dalmanni. The sequence goes on from NC_051848.1 coordinate 83,943,326, forward strand.
TCGAACATGTCGAGTAGCTCGAACATGTCGAGTAGATCGAACATGTCGAGTAGATCGAACATGTCGAGTAGCTCGAACATGTCGAGTAGCTCGAACATGTCGAGTAGCTCGAACATGTCGAGTAGCTCGAACATGTCGAGTAGCTCGAACATGTCGATTAGCTCGAACATGTCGAGTACCTCGAACATGTCGAGTAGCTCGAACATGTCGAGTAGCTCGAACGTGTCGAGCAACTTGAACATGTCGAGCAGTTCGAACTCAACAGGTGTTCTTGTATCCTTTCTTTGAACGTTGGTAAACATGTATTGCGAGAGATTGGACAGTGTAGGCTCAGTCGTTCTATAGTTCAGTATCACGTTAGAACCAATTTTATCTTAGATGCTTTCGATTTGCTTCCATGGATTAAGTCAGAGGTTCTACATTTTGAGTTTAAAGGCCATTCTCTTGAACTGACTGCTGAAAAAATATTATCTCGAAATTATCGTTTATCAATATTAATTTGTCGAGTAGCTCAAACATGTCGTTAGCTCAAACATGTGGAGTACCTCAAACATGTCAAGTAGTCCGAACATGTAAAGTAATTCAAACATGTCAAGTATCTGTAAGAAATGGTACGAATAAGTGCGTAAGTAGCACTTGTGGCACCCAACCAGAAGTGTAAATCTGGCACCACGGGGTTCAAAGCCCATAACTTCAGCTTTCCTGACCAATTAAAGTTGTCTGCTTTAATAGGAATATCGTGATGGTTGTGGATTTGACCTAAAGTAACGAATGTAGAATAATTGTATTTTTATTACTTTCATTCAACTTGAATTTGCATTCTCCAACCTTGTGTTGTGCACCAAAAACCAGCAGAGGAATTAGATAGGTATCGCTCTACCACAAGGAGGAAACTATATCTAAATGTATAATTTCAATTGGTATCGGTAGAATTTCTCTGAATTTCAATGAAAGCATCCATCGGCGCATTATACTGACACGTGTGTTAAGAGACCATGGTGTTAAGCCTTCACGATAGAAAATCACGTCAAAAAACTATAGACGCACTTTTTATTTTCGACAGTACAAAGACCAGGATTCACTTAATCCAACTGCTGTGAATGAACTAAACTATTTTCTACTAGTCTGTCTTGCAAATAAAGTTTCTGTAGAAACTGTTTACTATTTAGATTCTCAATGTAATTAGCAAGAATCCGATTGAGTAATTAAGAATCGAGATATTACCAACAATTTTAGCGATTAACACCTTCTAAATTAATTTTCTTGCAAAAATAACATACATTGGATTATTTTTCAAAGCTGTCGTTAGAATAAAGAAAACCGTGAATTTTCTTAAATATTTTAATTACAGTAAAGCATAAGAAACGAAGAAAACGGTTAATTAACTTTAACAGCTAGTGACTTTGGTGATAGATGGTTATCCCAGATAATAGATATTGGTAAAAGCAGTCATTTTCAGCCTTTGACTGGTAAGAAGTACACTACCAATTAAGTAAAGCCTTCATTCATACTATAGAGTTATATTATTTTAGATGGATTACACCTGGGATGTTTTACTTAATTATTGTTATTTCAATATATAAGTAATTTAAATTTTGATAACTCTTACTTCCATGAAGACTGTGCTGATAACTGTCAGCACGCTCCTCCTCAACTGAACCATCCATGGAGACTGTGGCGTGAATCATCAATGAAATAATGAGTTAAGTTTTTGGTTACTTATTGGGAATAATTTCCGATATAGCTTCTTTCGAATTCTACAATCTCTATGTGAGATATTTTCGAAATTCCCAACTTAAAAGATGCATATAAAATAAATTTTTTTCTGTAAGTTGATATCAATGTACGAGTACTGCGGTACCAAAACATTTAGAATTCTGCAATTTTTTGAGGTACTAAACAAGATTTGGGTGCCATCTGTTATCTAGTGTGCTTACAAGTATATATGCTTTCGAATATCAGTTTTTTTCAAAAAAAAGTTGATGTGACAAATGTAATTGATAACGCATCGCGGTTATCTAAGCTTGCCTTGTGGGGTTTCCCTGTTCCCGAATTTGAAATGATCATTTCGAGAACAACGTTTCAAGTGGACTGTTGTCATAATAGTATATATGCTGATAAAGAATAAGAATAAGATCATAATCAGTCAAACAGCCAACGAAAAATGTGTTGTACTCGATGGAGCCAATTTTGAAGGGAACAAAACAAATATTGACTGACTGATTGATTTTTTTTTGTGTTTTATTCGATAATTTTTGATAGCTTTAACGTGATTTTATAATCATTATAGGTTATCTTTTTCTATTTTTTTTAAAGTTATCGTGACACTACAACGCATTGTTGGATTTATACAGGTTTAATAATAATTGTTCACCTGCTCTATTTATTTGTCTAGATCTAATAAACTCTAATTATATGTACACTTCACAGTTATAGTTTTAATTTTAATGACATAATGAATTAGGAATCATTGCATTTAAATTATTGGTCCATCAAGATATCTGCACAAACTGATTTTTATTATTGAAAAAATATTGTGCGGTGTTTACAAGATCTTTATTTTCTCATAAAAACTACAACACATTGTAGCTAAGTTTTAGATACATTCACTTTAAAGAGATTAGCTCTTAAATTTGAATAATTAACGTATTCTTCATAGCGTTAGATTCGTTCGTTTATAAGAGCGCAACTTTTAAATTTGAATATATGAAATGTTTCGAAACATGATATTCACCTGATATCTGCTTTACCAAAATAAGAGTAACTAAGTATGGGTAATCTTTAAGCTTAACTTCACATAACTGAGCTCAATTAACTGCTTTGGTTGTTCTCTTCACCGCATAAACTTTCACACGCTTCCAGTACTATGAATGCCATACATTAAAGAGACCGGTGTTTATCTCTGAGTCTGCATGAGTCATTACCGGAACTCTATAAAATCTACGAAAGCACAAAGTTTACGTATTGAAGTGTGATAAAAAGTATGCTTTATCCATTCCTGTTTGCCTGTGATTTTGGATAAAAATTACAAATGGATATTGGCATGAAATGTTATAGAGAAGCAAGTATATTTAGGTATACTTTCATATATTGCTTAATGTATTATAATATTATAAGTATTATATATACTTTTATACTACATTGCAAACACCAGCTGATATGATATTTTAAAAAAATGTTTGTTATAAAAAACAACAAAATTAATTTGGTTTATAAATATGTACGTACTTAAACAGTACTTTCTTCATGTGTGTTTATATCTGTATGGATATATAAATACAATATCTGAATAATATGCTAATTGAGAAATTAAGCTTAATCTGTGCTTTAAAAGCCTAAAATTTTGTAAGGGCGTTGACCTTTTTAATATGCGTAAGACCACAAAGTATAAAAACCAAAAACTGATATTATCCACATTATCAACGATCGCAAATTATGGGCTTCTGTTAGAAAAAGTTTCAAATTTACATATATTCAGTTAGATAAATATCTATAGAATAATTATATGTACAAAATAAATAATCATTAACAAAATACATAAGAGATTATCTTTGTACTGAATGTTCAGCAACAACATTTTTTTCTATAACATATAATAACTTTTAGTTATTCCACTGGGAAGTGAGTGCCTCAAGTAATATACACCCAGCAGTAAATCTTATGTTTGACGATCTACTGAAAATATCCCCAGTAGTAAGAAATAAGTAAGTTTGGTTATCGAACGTGTGTGTCCGCTTACTTATTTGTAGTTCATTTTGCATTTTAAATAGATAAAAAATAAGCTTACTACAAATGCTAATACCCAGTAAAAGTCAGGTATTTTTAATAGGAAAACGGCTGAAATCGATAATTATATTCTTTATAAAAATTAGTATATATTTGCACAATTTATTTAAAAAAAATTTTTTTTATTTGCATTTTTTATGGCATCCAATCCATTAATTAATTAATGATTTTAGTATTTTAGTCTCCATTACTTTAAAAAGTAATATATTATATGTATACACTCCTAGTCAAAAGTATTTACACAAAGAAAATTTTTGTGCATATTGCACTAAAACAGATTTTTGTTGTTGTTGTTGGAGATAAGTAGCAAAAGAAATTTTTGTTGTCAATCAGTCACATCTATGCAGAACCAAATAAAAAACGAATTGAAAAGATAACTGTCCATTTGACAAAAATTGAAACAACTGCACTGATGCTTGGGATTAAATTAAAATATTTCTTGTATTTAATTATCCGTACAATTTTTCTTTTTTTTTTTTGAAATTGCAAGTACCATGGTTTCAACACGTGCCCTGCAAAATTTAAAGCTCAGAGTCAGTGTTAATTATCCAATTCACCCAATGGTCTGCTTGAAATATATGTTCGAAGTTGAACTTTCGTTGATTTACTGTGAAAATGTTGTTTACAAATTCACTTGCTATGTTATATTAGAACGAAATCATAAACCAACTATAGACTTTTACGGATAAAAATGGAAAATTTGAACAACTATTTTGTATCCATTTGTTTTCCATTGTAATTTTATTTTAAATTTATGTTTTAAAGTCAATTATGAGGAAATAAACCATATTTCTTAATAGAAACTATAGTTTTAATATAAAGGTGTTTTGAACAACAGTGAATTTCATAAAATAGAACAGAACAGCTGATTTTCTACTGCACAATTAAATCAGTCTTTACCTTGTGTGTTTTTCAGCCAACTGAACTACTTTCATTTTGCCTTTGTCGCAATGTATTCGCAGATTTCTTTTTATGGTTGTGTTCCTATTTTTTGCTGTGTACTAAAATATTTAATTTTACAAATATAGAAAATAAAAAAATTCCATTATATTTGTGAAAATGGGTGTGACATAATATATATTTAAATCAACTTACATATTTGTTTAAAAATAGGTTAACCAAATTTACCGGTTTACGGTTTTCAAATATGTGGATTTCCTAGTCTTGTAGATGTGTTATGTTTATTTGAATGATAAATCAAAATTTTCTTGCGATTTGTCAGTTTTTACTCGACTTTTATGGCCCAATTAAATGTGTTTACAGTCATCCCAACTTTATTTTACAGCTACTCATGTGTTGACAAGTCAGTACCGCTTAACAAAGTGGTTGGAAATAACTTAAATTATTTTATTTATTTCTAGATTGTTTTTGTTATATTATTTACATTTAATTTTTAACATTTATTTAAAATGCCAAATGCATTTTGTTTGTCGAGGGTAATTTATTTATCCTTTATTAATTTCAGGGTAATTTTGTTTACCTGGCAAAATATGTAAAGTGTTATAAATTTATCTTCAGTGTTATGTATTTTGTCTGTCATTAACCAATCGAAAATAAACTCTGTACTAAAATTAAATCTAGGTTAACCCAAGATTTGCCCATCGAAAACGACATAATATAACGGACACAATAATTTCCAACTGGGATATGTTCTGACTTTTACTTGTTTTATAACATTTGCTTATACAAATCTTGCAGACGTTTTAATTGACGGATTATCAATTTCCAACTGGGATGTGCTTTAAGTTTTTTATGTTTTATTCCATATGCATATGCTTGTGTTCATAAGTATCTGCATGCCAGTATTAACTGTTCGTACGATTACAGTGAAAAGTTGTTGTTATTATATACCCAAATTTTTTTTATATATTTTATATCTGGCTACAGTGCACCCTTTTCTTTTTTTTTCATATTAAAGGTTTGTTAAATATTTTTATTTTTTATTAATATCTATTTATATCTACATTTTATTTTATTCTATATTTCGACTCTGCTTGAATATCATCAAGAGGATTAGAACCCTTAAATTAATAAACATTAATTAATATTAATAAGATCTACATATGTATGTATATCTATGCGTCATGTGTTTGATTTCGTTGTTCATATTGCACGATATTGCAACAATATTAATTAAGAATGTTTATTAGAGTTCTGATCCTGATGATGACTTTCAAGGAGAGTCGAAATATAGAATATATTAAAAAATATTAAACTGACGTTTTATTTACAAAAAAAAGGTGAATATTAGCCAGATATACAATATATACATTTATAAAAAAACAGGTCGAAAAACAAATTCAAAAATTTGATATACATACACATATGTATATCCAAAGTTTTATATATTTAAGCATTTTAAATTTTATAATTATTTTTACCAATTTACATATCAATTTACACACACATTTATTATCATTTATCAGATAAATGTATATATATATATATATATATATATATATATATATATATATATATATATATAGAAGATATATATATATATATGTACATATGTGCATTATATTTACAAACGTTTTCTCAATAAATTACTAAATAGCGATAAATAGTGATTTTAACTTTTCAACTAGAATTGCTTTCCGTTTTGTATTTCTTATGCAAATTAAGGGATTGTCATCCAATCTTATACATACATATTTATTTTATTTATTATTTCACCAATTTAAATTATTAATTTTATAAGCGTAACTTAAGAATAATAATTTCATTTTATATACACAAATATATAAATATATACATATGTACATATCTCATTTAAATCAAAAATAAAACAAAATTAATCAATTTTAATAATTCTTTTTATATATACAGATATGTATATAAAAATGAATGTATATAAATATGTACACATGAATGTTAACAACAATCAGCAGTTAATTAAGCTGCTCTTCTTCTTATTGCCATGTCTCACTAATATAGTTTTGTTGTGTTCCAATTAAAAAATTTCATGCACACAACAATCACATTGAATAGCAACAACAATGATAACAATGACAACAACACAACAACACTATATACAAGCGAGAGCAACTTGCGTTCTCGCGGTGAATACACTTGCTTGTGTTTTTCTCTCACGCCAGTGCTCCCTTGGTTAAGAATTTTGTTGAGTTGCTTGTCAGCTTGTCAGGTGGTGGAGGTGGTTGATCTTGACTGCATTTGAGTTGAGATATACAAACACACAAACACGTGTAAATTGTGAATTGGCATTTTTTTGTACTTAAGTAGGTCATTGAATTTATCAGAAGCATTTTATAAAATTTTAATTCTCTTTAATGGGAAGGCGAGTCTAGTACACGTTTTGCTGGGCGCCTGATAAAAACATTACTTGAATGATTTTTAACTTTTCAACTGAAAGCGAACCATGAATGCTAGAGCTATTTTAAATTCATATATGTATTTATTATGTAGCTTATATGTGCATATTGTTCATATGTAATAACAATATATGTAGATAAAGTAATAATGTGTATGCAAATATAAATATAGAGAAAGACCTTCATTGGAAGGTGCTGGCATTCGTTGGTTTTTTAAATGTCATGGCAATACCATTGACACACATTTTTGCTTTGGGGCTTTGCTCACTTACTTCTGTGACTTTGATACAAATGAGCACACGTCCATGAACGTGACATTGTTTTCGTTTGTTAACCTCGATATGACCGTCAGACTGAAGGACAAAATTTTTGCTGAACTAAATGTGGAATAAAGCACAATAATATGCGAGAAACGTGTGTTTTAGTGGATCTCGAAAGATCGTCAAATATTATAAAAATATTTTTTCACTTTCGATTTTCATCTAAAAATCGATCATATTTTCGATCAAGTAACAGGGGCACAGATATAGTAACAGCTTGAAGGGCTTTTGAACAAAAAAAAAGTGATCTTTCAAAATTTCTACTTCACTATACAAAGTATGTATGTACGTATGTAAATATGAATATTTATTAATGTATGTATATATACATGTGCATATGTCTATATGTAAAAACGAAACACATTTGTTGATTTTACGTCAGACTCTGTGGGTTGTTTCTCAAGCGCTGAACTGATCGCGGAAGTTGAAAAATATTATTTATTATATGTAGTATTAGCGCACTGATTGACGTCATTATGTCTTTAATCTATTTCATTTCCAAGACCACTTTCGATTTTTTAAACGATCAATATTGTTTGGAATAAAGTTACCAGGGCAGCAGCAAACACAATTGCTGTTTTTTGTTCCCATCCAAATAATAATAATAATATATTTCTTTCCCTGAGTACATGTGTTTTTTGTCTTGTTTTTTTGTTTCTTTTTTGGCAATTTAATTATACCAGTTTGTCATTCATTGTTGCTTGTGGTGTTATTTTTGTTCGCTGTGTTGTTGTTGTTGTTGCGCTTGTTGCTTTGTGCTCTGATTACGTTCCGGCACTTAAAAATTTAAACCTTTGGCATTGCTAGCGTGGGAAAGAGAAAAGCGAAATATACGTTGGGAAGCAAAAGCTAAACGTTGGACGTTGGGCAGAATAAGTAAGAGACGTTGAACATTGTTGTGGGTAAAAAAGAAGCAAGTATTATATCGGTAAAGACAGATATAAAGTACAAATATATATATACATATATATACATATATATATATAAATTTATATAAATACATATGAGCAAATGTAAGCATGTCTGCATATATAACATATGTACCCACGAGACCACAAAAAATATTTTATGTTAAAATCTATAATTTGTAGTACTTTAAGATTGTTCAGCCTATAATTACATTATTATATTGATTATATATGTATGTATGTAAAAAAATTGGGTTTCTCGCCTCGAAATTATATAATATGGATATATGTATGTATATATTTCAAATTTAGGAAATAATCAAAAAAAGTGATTTTTGCTGTTGTAAGGTAGAAACTTTACTTTCAAGGTAGAAACTTTAGGTTCTTTACTTTCAAGGGCGTTATGACACGTCTTCAAATTAATTTTTTTTTTGTATATTTTTCCTCTTCACTAAGTTACTAGAAAAAATTATAACCAATTTGACAAGAAAAAAAATTTTTGCCCATATTCAGAATTTAGAGGAATATCCCTTCTCGAAAATGATGTTTCAAAACAGCGTAAAAATAAATAGTATGTATGCAATAGTATTAATCCAATGGCTTTGTTAGATCAGTTAATTTACTTGAGATTGTTACTTGACTGGTCTAACGAACCCAGTGGCCACGTAGACTAGACCGCAGTATTGGTTCTTTTTTTCATTCAAACCCAAGATCAGAATTTAGTTGTAATACGAAATTCGTATATTATAAACATCATTTAATATATTAAAGTACTGATTGCACTAGAAACAATCTCAACAACTATTAAATTTAAAATATGTTTATTTATACTATTCAGTACATATTAAAAAAAAAAATTGTGCTGTAATGTGTCACTTTTGTGTAACGCTACTTTGAACATTCTCAAAAGTGCTGAACTCAGGAGCTGTATGAACGGTAATCATATTCTTTTTAATTAATAGTATGTATAGTATGATTTTTAGATGGATCACCGCAATTTTTTTGTAAAAAATACTACTACATATAAAAACAAAAATTACATTGATATTATATAATTATATTTCTAATTTCTCTTATATATACTATTTTTATAAATGTGTGTGATTTGGTAAAACACAATAACTGTTTAAAAGTTAGACCGATTCGAATAGCAAAGAAAGGCAAAGACAAAAATTTTTTATTTAATTTATTGAAATTTGGCTGACCATATAACGCTGTTTCGAGTATTGCCAAGTACTCTTCATCAGTGGTCTTTGGAAATAATCGAATTTTATTTAATTAGTTTATAGTCCGTATACAATTTGTTTGGACTGCAAGTGCCAGGCTTAGAACTCGTGCCTGTCAAATTAGAAGCGATGACTAATCGTGTTTATCCACAAGAAGCCAAGGCTGCACAAACTTTCAATGCTCAAGTTCCAGGTTTTATTGTCACTTATTTTTATTTAATTAGTGACAACAACCAAAGCACTTGCCGTGCTTTAAATTAGAACGAGCTTATAAACTACAGCTTTATTTGGAAACACAAGTTCAACGAATTGAAAGTTAATCTTTTAGCTTGCCTATTTTTGTTTCAAAGCTATTCTTTTTGTAGAGACATCTGTTATGCATATTTTTTTAACTTACTATATGTAAAGCGCCTTTTTTGGGTGCAATTTTACAAAGAAGCTATGCAAATGTTTCTCTACAAGTTCGCTAATCACGTTAAGGAAAAGCTGAACAATATTATTGTTCATATATCCTATAATTCTAATTTTTAAGGTAAATTTTTTTTTTTTTTTTGCCGATAATGGTGTGTCTTTTTATGACGAAAGAAACTATTTAAAAGTTAGACCGATTCGAATAGCAAAGAAAGGCAAAGACAAAAGTTTTTTATTTAATTTATTGAAATTTGGCTGACCATACAACGCTGTTTCGAGTATTGCCAAGTACTCTTCATCAGTGGTCTTTGGAAATAATCGAATTTTTATTTAATTAGTTTATAGTCCGTATATAATTTGTTTGGACTGCAAGTGCCAGGCTTAGAACTCGTGCCTGTCAAATTAGAAGCGATGACTAATCGTCTTTATCCACAAGAAGCCAAGGCTGCACAAACATTCAATGCTCAAGTTCCAGGTTTTATTGACACTTATTTTTATTTAATTAGTGACACCAACCAAAGCACTTGCCGTGCTTTAAATTAGAACGAGCTTATAAACTACAGCTTTATTTGGAAACACAAGTTCAACAATTTGAAAGTTAATCTTTGAGCTTGCCTATTTTTGTTTCAAAGCTATTCTTTTTGTAGAGACATCTGTTATGCATATTTTTTAACTTACTATATGTAAATAGTTTCTTTCGTCATAAAAAGACACGCCATTATCGGCAAGAAAAAAATTTACCTTACAATAACTGCCATTTACGATCTAATTGAAAATCTGATATCAAAAATATTAACGATAGACACTTTCCACAGTGATTATTTAAAAACATTTACTTACGAGTATCTAGTTCTCTATAAATAGATAGTTCTTTCAATTTATACTTCAATGATCGTAAATTCAACTAATATTTATATTTGAACTCCGTTACTACTAAATAATAATAGTCTCTGTTCAGTCACGAGGATTAAAATAATATGTTTTGTATAAAATATTAAAATCGGGGACTATTTGCATAGCAAATTGTATAGTTAAGAGAGATGTAGACTTATAAGAAAGCCCTAGAGTCTTATAAGAAAGTCTTATAGTATTTAAGATGTTTACTCAGGAACATACTTCAAATATGAGGAAATGTTTCAAATATGATTATCATCATGAATTAGTGTTTACTTAGTGTTTCTTATTATATTAGCATATTTTCTTATATGCATCATATTTTACAGAACCATTTTCTCAAAAATCTTAGATAGTGAAGGTAGAAGACTTGTAGGTGTACATTATGCTGGCAAAGATAAGTGCTTTACTGGATTTGTAATATTTTATTTTATAATTTTCCATTCCTTTGTATATTAACCAAGGGAAAGAATATTATTAAAAATCAGCAGCAGGAACGATATTACTAGAAGTTATTTTTATCTAGTGTGATTTTCAATTCAGTGTATGTAGTGAATATTTACATACACTCAATATCTTCCATTGTAATATTCTGACATTAGACCCACAAGTTAAAGTAATTATTAAAATCAAGCATTATTATTTAATAAATAATTCGATTTCTGGTACTTGAAGTCTCAAAAAATTATTAACGAATAATGAAATACAAGTATTATTTCCAAGACCACTGATGATGGGTATTTGGCAATACTCGAAAACTCAATTAATTAAAATAATATAAAATAAATTTTTGTTGTTGTGATTTCACTACTGTTCGAAAAACCTCTTTATAAACATATTAATTATAAAAGTAATTTATTCTTTTAGGCATGTATAAGCATATATTTTGTGATCATCATTCTACTCGGGTAAAAAAGTCAACATTTCTTCTAGACACTTAAAACTTGTAAAAACACAAAATCGGATTTGTAATTAAAACACTTCTTATTCAAAAAAATATTAACTTCTTACCTGCACCACCCATTTTATACATTTTGTCTGTGAGATCACAACAACAATTACCAAACACATAAAGGCTTTTAATTTACTCTACTTAAAATAAAACGCCTGACTTGGACTTTTATTTGGTTTTAAAAAATAAATTGCACACAAGGAGTTTTATTTTTGCTTTCAAAAGTTAATACTTGTTTCTGAGTTTTTCGTTTATAGAGATAATTAATATTTTTTGAGTTATAAAATGAAAAGAAGAATGTACCTGTTTTAGACAAACAATAATAATTTGTATTCCTGAAATATACAATATAAAGTAAATTCAATTATTACATTTTGAATTTTATTTTCAAAGGCGAATATATATAACATATAACATATATAACATATAACATATATAACATATAACATATATAACATATATATATAAAGTATGTATGATACCAAGAATGAAAGTTGCTAGAATGATAATCACATACTTTAATTAGTAGTTAGCCTTTTTACTACTGCTTTCTTTTCTTAAGAATATTTAAAATTATCACTGTATTCCAAGGAGTGTTGAAGTATATAAATTTGAGTGTAGCGATAAAAACGTTCGTTCTTACCAAACAATTTTCCAAATTTAAACTTTTTTTTTTGGCAGCTAGTTTGCAAAAACAAATTTTACTAATTCTTTGTTTTTTTTTTGTTTTTTTTTTGTTTTATTCCATTAATATTACAACTATCAAAGGTATCTTGTAATACTTTAAACGAACGAAATTTGGAAGTTTGAGTCATCTTAAATCAACATTTAAGATAACATGTTTAAGATAATGTACATTTCATAAGATGTCTTAAAATAGTTTTTTTTTTAAACTTGTGAATGCAATTTAAGCTTCCTGGGTGTGTAACTACATCGGGTGGAAAGTATGTCATGATCACTTTCTCTCTTTAACATGTTTAAAGATTTAATGATCACTTACTTACCTTTCTTGTTGAGATTTTAAAATTTAGGAAGTTTTTACCACTTTATTTTGTAAGGACGGAATTTTGTACAAATTCCGCCCTACATAAAACTTATTATTTTTTACTAAAAATCATCTGGATAAAACTCGATTTATATATTTAAACAAATAAACAAAGCCAACCGCGAACATACGCACAAACGACACGCTAAACAAAGCTAACCGCGAACATACGCACAAACGACACGCAAAACAAAGCCAACCGCGAACATACGCACACACGACAAGCATAACAAAGCTGACAGCGAATTATACTTGTGCGGTTGTGCGTGCAATTAAGCAAAGCAAAGTGTCGTATATAAATAGCGGAGATTTTATATGAAAGATCACTTAGCACCGGCACACCGAAACGAGTAGTACTCTACTCCAGCGCTAAGTCTTTCTTTTTTGAGAAGCCCATGGTGTTTTGACGCTAAGGCTTAATAAATCAGTAGAAGTAGATTTTATAAACGCCATTGATGTTTTGACGTCTTTGGCTAGAACTAATTGCGTAGCTATGAAAAAAACCCTTTGATGTTTTGACGTCTTTGGGTAAAAATTATTGAGTAGATTTATAAACGCCATTGATGTTTTGACGTCTTTGGCTAAAACTAATTGCGTAGCTTTGAGAAGAACCCTTTGATGTTCTGACGTCTTTGGGCAAAAATTATCGAGTAGAGTCAAGCTTAAAAACTATTGAGTAGAGTCAAGCTTAAAATAAATTATCGAGTAGAGTCAAGATTAAAATAAATTATTAAAGAAATCCTTTTAATAAATAAAGTTTTGTTTAAAATAATAAACGGTCTTTTTAACTTTCCTTGGTTTACCAGCTTCGAACTGGTCAATAAAACAAATTTATTGCAACGACCCGGACCACGACTGAGTCATACCTCAGCAAATTTAAA